>NW_006799981.1:680284-729348 GCF_000485575.1 Poecilia formosa | reverse complement strand
CACACACACACACACACACACACACACACACACACACACACACACACACACACACACACACACACACACACACACAGAGAGAAACAAAAGGGCCGGAGAAACGAGGGCTGTCCAAGAGTGTGATGGTCTGTGGAGTTCCCTTTGTTCTTTTTGAAGAGTTTTCTCAGAAACTCAAATGATGAGAGTTTTTAAAAGTTCAGCATGTAAATCAGAGCATGAAATTGAGCAGCAACGTCCAAGGCTACCTCATAGGTCATAAAGTGGTCATAAGAAAAAAAATGTATTTCAAATTACTTTTTGCTTTTAATGATTGTGCAATAAAATATGTAGATTCTTGCCTCTTCTTTAATGTGTTCAATTGATAAAATTAGTGGCATTATCATGGTTTACTGTTTATTATGTCATCATAGAAGGGTTTCATGAGCCGCATCGTGAGTTTTATATGATGAATTGTATTGTTAGCCTGATTTACAAGGCATGATTATCAGTATCCAGCAGAAAGAAAATTGGACACAAAATTTAATGTTTGCTAAAACTGGATTTAAAAACGGACTCAACATGAATCAAAAATGTGTGTTTTGTGCACATCTGGCTTCAAATACATACCTTCTGCTGCCAGTAGATTTGCTAATTAACAACAAATACTGTACATTTGCCATGAATACAAAATGACAAGTTCAGACCCGTGTCTGAACTTGATGGCTTCCCTCACGTCTCTTTCAAACCACATGTTTTCTCTTTCTTCAAATGAGTGGCCAGAGTTTACTTTGCAATGTTACAGTTACCTGGAATCTAAAAACCATTAGTAGAACATGTATAATCTTTGTTGGAAGTCTCTTCATGTCATTCTTTTTAACACAGTTTCGCCTAACCACTGAGATGTGCCTGAAAAAACCTCTAAAGAAGGGCTGCCCAGGACACATTCTGACCAGATACACAAATCACCTCAATGACTTCTTTTCTTGCAGAGGAGCAATGGCTCCATTCTCAGATAATGGAGCTCCTCACCAGCTTCCTACAGAGGAAGATAAGTCTTTCTTGTTGCAAGCATTTTCTTCTTTCACTCACAATCCATTTTTTATTACCATAAGTGAAGGTTGAAACATAGACGTACTGGTAAACTGATGGCTTTACCCTTTGGTCAACCTCGGCACCAATCTGTATATCCACCTCCTGCTCCAACCTGCCTCCATCTGTGAAGAAAACAACATAGACACTCCCCCTTTTGGTGCAGAGGGACATTCTGGCAGGAAGGGAACAATCCATGTTTTTTCCAGTTGAGAACCATGGCCTCATACTGGAAGCAGTGGGCTCTCCAGCCACTTCACACTCAGCTGTCAACTACTCCAATGCACGGCAAACATTACAACACAAAGAAGCCAACAGAACTACATCACATACGCCAAACTTTAGAGCAGCTTTACTTGGGAAAATACCAGAACCATTAAGCTAATAATATGAACATGGTGTCTACATTATAAAATTATTTTGGAGTTCAAATTTAATGTACTGTCAGGCAGTATATACAGGCATGACTGCTTGTTTGAACACAATTAAACTGTTACCCAACAGCTTCCCAGGTTAGTGGTGGGAACTCTCTGTGTGTGTGTGTGTGTGTGTGTGTGTGTGTGTGTGTGTGTGTGTGTGTGCGTGCGCGTGCGTGTGCGTGTGTATGTGTGTGTGTGCGCGCGCGCGCGTGTGTGTGTGTGTTTGTATGTAGGCCTGAACTAAAGACCTGACGGTTGATGGAATTATTCACCATTGCAGCATAGCTTCCAGGCATGAGTGCGTGAGCACGTGCAGCCATGAATGTCAAAGATCTTTTATCCAGACTCACTGCTCCCAGTGTCACCCACAATCCGTGCACACATGCATATCCTGACTGATAAACACCAGCAAAAACGAATGTCAGGATGTCACATTGAGTGACAGCAGCGAGCATGACAATCCCTTCTGACAGGCTTAGCTGGTATCACCGCACAGCAAGTGGCGTTTGAGCACATGTCCACAGACAAACAGACCAGTGCAGAAATGAAGCATTAGACTACAGTATGGAACATTAATCTTTGCAGAAAGTGTTTATATCTTACACTGATTTCAGTAATTTAATTTACTGCTAATGAATGTAGAAACCAGGAGAGAAACAACACTTATTTAGTTCTATTTTTTATTTTTTATTTTTTTCAGATCATAAGTGCTTCACTACAAGATACCTGGACATCTCTTCTTTCTTTAAGACTTTTCACCTCCCACACAAAAGGCTTTTTTTTAATTCTAAGCATGGCTGGAAGTAAAAGGCTTCTGAAATGTAGTCAGAACAAACAGGGCCATTAAGGTCACTAATGGGGCAATTTGGACATGTGTGTCACTTTGGGTTGTTTTTGCTTGACAATTCAAACATGGCCCTTAACATACTATGTGAGATGGTTTGTTCACATGTTCCAAGGTGTGAATTGCTGAAAAAAACACCTGGGGAGTCAATGCTGCAGAGCAGGTGTTAGAAAAACGAAATCTGAGACCACCTGATCTGTTTAGTGTTATTTTTCATGTTTAACATGGATGGCTTCCCTCACTTCTCTTTCAAACTACATGTTTTCTCTTTCTTCAAATGAGTGGCCATGAAATGCTGATTCTTGACTCAATTATTTGTTTTTCTGTGATGTGCCATCCATTTATGTGACTGTTTAGTTTCTTCAGCGCAGAGGTTTGAGCATTCCTCACTGCGCTGGATTGCATAAACCACACCAGTGTGTATCAGTTTAGTTGTTGTTTTTTTTTTCCTTGGGATGAACAAATCTCTCTCTGTGAGTGTGGTTCGGTTTAAAATGCACCAGAATATCATAGAAAATTGCCTGCTTAGTTCCTTGGATACTATAGCCACATGTGCAATGACAATGTTGATGGGATAATTATAGCATAATGTGAGCAGTGTCAATAACTTTTGCTTTGAATATAGATAAAATTTAAACATACCTATACCTCTAATTTTCCACCTCAAGTTGTTCTGCAACCTGAAGAAGAAAAGAGCTCAGACCCTTTGTCAGGTGGTGGGTACCAGAGACTAAGCTGTGCATGCAACTGAGTTAACGATCTAGTTGATGAAACCAAATGTGACACATCAGCTCCTGCTTTTCTTGTTACAGAGAAAACCTACATCCACATTACAAAGACTATGTTATGGTCGTGGAATTAGCCCTTGCCTGCCACCTGGACCAGATTATGGATTTCCTAAACTTTGCTTCTCACAGGTATTGGGGCCTAAGCCTGACTAAGCCCCATGAGTCAAGGCTTGACCATCTGGAACTCGCTGATGAACTCCACACCAAGTTTGTCTCCAGGAGAGTGAGTCACACTAATGAACTGGTCCGAGACTAAATATTCCCCAGGATCAAAGAGATGCTCAAAACATATTGGGCGTGAAAAAGTGTGGAATTTACAAATAGGTATTAGTAATATTAGTAGTCTTTTTTATTTTTTTATTTTTTTTATATATATCTCTTCAATGTTTATTAAAGTGTTTGGATTGAGTTTCATTTGATTGCCTCTTTAATGTGGTGCAGATTTTAAGAACATGAATAATTGCTCTACCTGGGCTTTCAGGCAGTGGAGTGCTGGGTTTATTTTTTTCTCAAGCACTTGATCTTATAAAGGAAAAAAAAAATAAGATCCCTATCAATCCAGTCCACCCAAAATTACCACCATAACTTAATATGAGAAATTATCACCATAGCCAAGAATTTCCATGTCCTGGAAGCAGGTAATATTGAGAGTTGATGCATGTTTAATTTGGGAGAAATTTTGATTAATATTCATTATGAAACATTTTTTTCTTCTGAAGCATGTTCATGTTCTAGTACTAAAAACAAGTGCAAATTGCAGGTAGACTGTTCCATCTGCTGTGGAAATTGTACTTCCTGCTCAAATCAAAGACAATGCTGCAGATGGTTCATTTTAATGACACTACTGCTTAAGAAAGAATCAATATTAAGCACTAATAAAACACTTATGAACACGTAGATTTAACAGCTAGGTGGATTCAACATGTGTGTATAGGGAAGAGCTGTGACATCTATGGTGCACTGCTCTACCACTCAACCTTTTTCAGATTTCTCAAAGCAACACATTAAACCCCAATTTAATGAAAATCAAGAGCATAAGAGCAACAAAATCATTGGTATCTGTCTGAATGAAGAACTAGTTCTTAGGAGTCCAGCAAACCGCAGTAAGAGCCAATATACACAAGCGTAGAAAACACTGAACAGTGTTCAACAAGCAGTTACCAAAGTTACTCCACAAATTCATCACTGACTCATCCAGGAGGTGCTCTGAAAATTGAAAAGTTTCCATAAAGCAACAACAGATAAAAATCTGATGACGGCATAACCTTTTACTATTCCCTCCTTGTATTGCTTTGCATCACATCACCATGCGTCCTATTTTCCTCGGTCTATTTAACGTTATGCTGCAGTGTGTGTCCTATGTAAGCATCTGTACAAAACCAAACTGATGCATGCCTATTCCTCCTGCCTACACAATAAAGCCTTTTATGATTAGAAGGAGCACTGTGATTATTTTTCCTCCCCAAATTGCCTAGCTTCTCTGCAAATTCACCTCACTGACTCTCCATCCCCATCATTTAGGGAGCACTAATGTGTTAAACGCGAAGAAAAAGACAGGATGTCTTGCCATTTTCTGCTTCCCCACTGTTTCCCACATTGCTGTAGTGGCTAAATTAGATAAAGCCAAACACAGGGATTGTCTGTCTAAGGCCAGATGTGATATTTGTTTTCCACAGTGCGGCATCAGGTAGAAGGGAAGAAAAAAATAAATGGAAAATCCAAACAGCTCCCTCATTGGGTTGGGGACTGATTTTGATTTGCTGATGGAGGCCAGTTAATCATTTGATCCTGTTAGAACAAGTGAAGTGTTTGTGTGTTTGTGTGCGATTCTGCCGGGAGAGTTAACAACCGCTGTAAACAGGCCAGAGCTCTGTGTCTTGATTTGTGTGCAGGCCATGCTGTGTGTGTGTATTTGTCCTCGCTCAGGCTTTTCTTTTTTTTTTTTCCCCCTCCTATAAAAGCAATTTGCCCCATGCTCAGGCTAGGCAATGAGCAGATGCTACCATTGTAAATGATGATGCGAGAGGCCATAATAAAGAGTTGATAAACACAGAATTACTGCTGGGCTGTGGGCCATGAGGAGGGGAGGAGGGGAGCGAAGAAGACATAGAAAGTATGAAGAAAGAAGTGCCGCACACACAAACACATCTGTCAGACTTCCTTTAAGCGCATATCTGCAAACTAGGCCCATTCTAGGTTATGATAACATAAAAGAGATCCTGTTTCATGTGTTGCTTTGAGTATTTTTGCTAGGTGATTTGATCAAAGATAACCAGACTTTATGCTGGGAAATGCTTAAAGTTGGCTCAAATTAAATATGTAAAATCCTTCTGCTGTTAAACGTTACTACAATGAGGACATTTTATTTAGCTTTAACGGCTTGTTATGTTGGCTTTTTGTGACACAAAGAGTCCAACCTATAGCAAAGAGCAGTTCGAACTTTGTTTGGGACATGTTTTATCTGATGTTTAAAATTAATTCAGCTGAATGGTCAGACAATGGAAGATGTACAACTTGATTTGTAGAAACTTTAAGTTTGCGGTGAGAATGCCACAGCTGACTCTGCGGTGAAATTAAGCCAATGGTTAGTTGCTGATGATGCTAAGGGGCTTTTTGGTGGTTTGGAAGGAATCTGCAATTGTACAATTCAAGCTGAAAATCTAAAACATTTCTAGTATTTGAACCTACCCCCGATAATTCTACTGCAGATCACCTTTTAAAAATACAATTTTGAGATTTTAAATATTTGTCCTATTAATGAGAACATAAAATAGGACGATTTTCAGTGATTTCCTTGTTATTAGAGTCACTTTAGGATTAGAACAATATATAGTCTTGCCAAAGCTGGACTGGATTATTCTACCATGATAACAAGCTCATAAAAATACATTATAATCTATGTTGCATACAATAAAAATGTTGGATTTTCAGTTTCCCTAATTTTTTTTGTTAAAATATTGCTTACTTAGAAATCCTTCCCTATTTCTGATGATAGATGTGTGATTTGTTTACAGAATATTAACATTTAGAAAATGAGAGGAAAATGAGCTTCCCTTCTTGTTTTCATAGAAGTTGTCACACTAATGATAATCAGATAGTCAAATTAACATCAGCTGATTAAGTTCACCTGGCTGCCACTTACCCTCTATTTCTGTTGCACAAAAAGCTTTTTCCATTTTTGTTTAATCTTTGGTTAATTTAAAAAAAATGATGTGATTTTAGATATGAATCTAAAATCCTGAAACAAAATGTTCATAGTGCAATGAAACTCATTGTGATGCAACATATATCTGGAGAAAAAGAAGCCTGCTGAACAATGTGTATGTTATGGTTGACTCTATTGTGTTTAGTCTGAAACCTTTTTAGCCATGTTACACAGCTCTGCTGAGCAAAGAGGAGATGGATGGAAAGGCAGACAAAAGGTGGGAGTACAGATGGCATAAAACAAAAGCAAAGAGAAAAAGAAAACAATGGTTCCAGCAATTTACGAGGTTGGACAGAGAACATCCCACTGCAAATGAGAAAATGGATGCCTTTCATCAGCTGACGCTCTGAAGGAGAAGAAAGTGATGAGACTCGCAGTATATTACATATAAAGTGTTTGTTTGCAACAAGCCTTTTCATATAGCAAAACATATTATGGGGTTGGGGAGTGTTTACATCTGTGCTGCACCAAACTCTTCCGGATTTGTCAGTACTATTGCAGATTAAGGGAAAATGTCTGAAACTGTAGTATTGTTCTGAGTTTTGCACATTCTATGTGTCTAATTTCTGTACTGGATTAACAGACCACATTGTGCAAAGTATACCCACATGTAAACATACCAATCCAGTCCATTTCAACGTTGTCCTCAGTTAAGATAGACACAAAGTGCATAAGTGATCAAAGAAAAAAAAAATCTTCATCACATGGCTGATTTATCTCCTCTACATGACACAAAGCTTTACAGAAGCCAAGTAACGAGGCCTTCATTTAAATTTGGTGACTTTGGACAGGAATGCATCAAAAAGTTGGAGGACCTTGGTTCTGAAAGTCCCCTGTTTGTCTTTGCATGTTTTTGGTTTTAAAGTGTGGCCCTCACAAAAAACTCCCATTTATCTTGCATGGAGTAGCTTTGCTCTGACAATAACGTGCATGAGCTTTAATAATCTTTTGGCAATAACACCCAGGAAAATAAGTGGTAAATGAAATCTGTCCAACAGAATTCTTGGTCACTTCAATAATATTGTGGGCAGTGTTCAAAGAAATTGCAGACTCTGCAAGTCTGTTAAGGAGCGTTACAGATTAATGGACTATACAAAAGCAACCAGTATCAGAAGTTTAATCTCCTCACAGTCTTCATATACTGCTTATTCAAAAATACTGCAGTCTGAACATCGAACTCTCATGTATTTGGACAAGAAAATTAACCAATGTAGGTAAGGTTCAATCCTGAAGTTTATTGATGAATGTTAGTGTTCGGAATTGTGATGGTTTAATGTTGAGAATAGTGTATTTACACTTTATTAGGAGCATTCCAATTATAAGGAAAAATCATTTTAGCAAGTACTATTTGGTTGATCTTCAGGTGAGTGCGGATGTGGAGTGCGCCACAAGGGGGCAGTGTACTGTGTTCCGCCAGGCGGGGGGAATCTTTTTGTTGCAGCTTCCGTTCGCACTATGAAGCGAAGCTGGATCAAACCGTAACAAGCCGCTTCACATCTCACCATTCCTCCTGTTAACAGAGGTAATATTGCATAAAATGAATACAAAATCACACATAGTAGGGCTGTATATGATTTCAGTGCTTTATAGCCAACTTATGCGTGATTTTATTCATGTTAAACGAGGTTGGTAGAACGGTTAGGCTGTTCTCGTTACGAAGCAGAGACGAGGCTGTGTAATGGCGGCGCTCCAACCTCACTTTACCTCTGATACTAGTAGCGTAGAGGCCCGGACTCTGTTGTAACGTTCAGATATCACTGTTTTGATAGTAAAATGGTTCTAGTAGTACTAGAAATAGTCTCATTTGTACATTCAATATGGTTTGTTATTGCTTTGGTAAAATATAAAAAGGATTTATTAGCAGACCAAGCTGAGGGAGTTGGGAATATTATTTTGGTTACTCATTTACTTTATTTAGTTACTTAAGTAACTAAATAAAGTTACTTTATTTAGTTACTTAAGTAACTAAATAAAGCACTATTTTCTGGTAATATGTGTTTGTTAAAGCTAACCTAATTCTACATATAGAATTAGGTTAGATTATTTATTAAAAGGATAACTACAAAGAGAATAGAAAGTTATTCTACATATAAAAACATGATTGTGTTGTATAATATGCAAATGGACAGAAATGTGAATTGAAATGTATTTTTGAATACAAATTTGAAATGAAAAACTGCATCAAACCAGAACATGCTGCTTCCCATCTCATAATTTCTCCTGTTTATTCAGGACCATTCTTCTGCTGCTGGTCTCCCTCTCCTAGACCGGACCTGTAACATACATACCTAAATGGCAGGAAGGTAAACATTCATTTTCAAATGACAAGTTTGAGCCAATCACCTAACCTCCGATGAAGCAGTTCAGAATGAAGTTGATACTGTGCTGTGGTTGACCACAAAAGACAGCACAGATGTGCTGAAAAAGCATGTAACCTATAGATGACATATTTAGTACATGCTGCACATTAACACACAGAGGCAGGAAGAGGGATGGACACACAATTATGGACAAACATGAGCAAGCTGCCATGCGAAGCTTGTGTTTGTTGCTTTGTTTACCAGATGACTAGTCAAGAAACCGTACACACGCACTGTTCCTTCCTGCAATGAATCTGTGCAACAATGTGTGAGAATGCTGCAGATTTCTAAAAATGAGTTCTAAATTGGGACCTATCTGTTTAAGGGTCTCAAGAAGAGGCCCTGTAGCGAGCCTTTTAATGAAAGATCAGAGCAGACCATTCTGAGTGGGCAAACAAACGTGCAGGCATGGACGCATGTGCCATAAACTACCCCCTTCCAATAATCCCTCTCACTTCTAATGGTGGCCATTTGCCATTCATTAGGATCAAAATGTTGTTTTCTGCCAGGACAAATTGCAAAGCTATTCCATTCACAGCTTGAGGAAAGTCTGAGACTCTGCTGGGTTTCTTTGGCTTGTTTAAGTGCCCAAACACGGCTGGCTAATGTGGCTAACAAGCCCTGAATTGTGTAGTGTAGTAAAACGGCAGGGAGAAGAAAACTGTAGGGAAGCAAGAAGGAGATTTGTTTTTTTTTTTTGTTTGTTTTTTTTTTTATGTTTCCTGTGTAAATATTTCAGTGAGGGAATTCAAGATCTTTTTAGAACTGTTGTTAGGGAGTTCATATGCTTTTAAGAGCCATGTTCAGGGTTCAAGCACAAACAAAGATACTCATCACCTAAGAAACCAATATATCTTAAAGTATTCCGAATCCTTAAGCATATGTAAGCATAGGATACAATATTAAGGCTTGTCGATGTCTTGTTTACTATATAGTTATGTTTTCTTATGTTTGTTGTCCTTTTTATAATATTGGCAAGCTTTAATTGTAAGATTTAGATGGACTTTGGCTGCAAATAGCTGTTTGACCAAATTCTCTAGCGTGAATAAAATCTGGAAACCATCAGTGATTCACCGGTCTTATCCCATTAGCAGTTTACCTTAATCAGCATGGTTTTAAGTGCCACGCTAATTTTGAGCTTACAATACGTGTATAGAATGACATGGAACAAGCAAACAACTATGATGGTTGCAAAAATGTTGTTGCAAATGTTTGAATTTATTTGGGATTTTATCAAATCTACACAGAGCCTAAATTATATAGACAGGTTTACATTTTGTGAATTAAGTTACTGAATAAAATTAAGGTTTTGAATAATATTCCAATTTATTGAATATGACTGAATATTAGCAGTCTTTCCTCATTGTAAAGGTAAGTGGTTTTATTTTCCAGTCTACCCGGGGTACGGGCTAAAAGTTAATCAGATGTTTGTCTGAGTAACATAAAAACACAAATAGCTAATAGCTGCAGAGCAATTTGCATGGTAAACAAAACCATGAAAAGCGCTCCCTAGACAACAAAAATACAGAGTTGCTTTACATTATTTCTAGCATTTAAAAAAATAGGGACACAGATGCAATTTACAGCTGAACTGCTTCCCAGAAGCGATAACATCTAAGGCAACAAGTGTAGTTTGTCTTTGTGGGTGTGATATTACAACATTATCAGCATTTCTGTGGTTTGAATGTCGTGCAGGTGTATGAGGAGGAGGTAATTAACACTGACATCTCCTGAGCCAGGTCTAATCAGTGCTCTCTTCTCCTCATATGCTATATTCATCTCCACTCTTTATCCCTCTTATCATAGTGATTATCACTTCATAACTGTCTTTATTTACTTCATCTTGCCTATCCACCTATTCTCTGAAACGATATGAGTAGAAATAGATAACAGGGAAACTGAAGCCGGTGATGTTTCAACTCCAGATGTCTTGCTTTCAAGTACAGTTTTTCCTTCCTTAGAGAGAAGATAAAACAGAGGACTGGTCAATCACTTTTCAAAATGTTCCTATAAATGGAACAATTAATTAGCAGGGGAAAAAGTATGTATTTAACAGCATGAAGTATATATTTTGGTCAATATTCACTATGCATTCAAAATATGAAAGTACATCTGTCACATTTGGGTTCATGCTGGTGGAATGAAAAATACCATCACTGTCATTTAGGCGACGATGCATATGTGTTTGTATTACTTAAACTAGTATTTAGAACAGAAGACTTTTACATATATGACAAAGCATCGGAGACCGTCACAAGGTTTTAAAGTTTTTTTAGTGTCGCACTTAGTGTTTACCATTTCATAGCCTGTTTTTGTGGTGTTGGGTTATTTGAATATAGAAGTTCTGCCCTGTTTTGTTTTTATGTTTAAGTGATACATAAATCATGTGCACGACCTCAACAACATTTTGCCACAACTAAGTTTATAAAATAAATTTAGGTATTCACAGTTTGCTTCTGTTACAACATGCAGTCTGATACTTTTTGCCAAACATTAAATTCAAATGTGAGCTTTGGCCACCTACTTGATGTGAATTGGGAGCTCTGTGTTGGTTTTGAGTGTAATGTGTCCACTTGAATTCTGCTGTGACTTGCATATAAAAGTTTCTGGACTCCACATTCGCAAGCCCTGGAGAATTTACTGTTGTTTTAGTTTGAAATATACACTAGGAGTATTGAGAGACCTGTAAGTTAACTACTATCTCCATTACTTTTCAACTTTAGTTCCTATGAATTAATGTCGCCTTGCTTTGCTTTCTCTTTGTCAGGTTAACATGACAACCCGAGCAATTTTTTTTTCAACCGTCTCAGCTCATAAATATTAAAAGTATTCAGAGTTTTTCCAAAGCGTGTGCAAGTGAGAATTACTCATTGACCAGCAGAAGGCAGGGTTGTATAATCTTTGATCTCTTACACCCCCATTGCACCCCAATGCCCTTTCTGCACACACATAGACATACACGCCGAAATAGATAACAGTCAAAACCACAAGTCTTCTAAATCTATATGTATATTTACAAAATAATTGCAGAGTTAAAAGTAAGAGTAAACAAAGTGCCATATTTGTGAGTGCACTTCTGCTAGAGAAAGAGGGACATAATTTTCTCGAGGAAAGCTATCATGTTATCGTCTAAAAGGTTTGAGTGAAAAGGGAAGTTTTCTCACAGGCACAAGTCTGCTTTTTAACAGACCTCAGAAACACACACATGGACATGTAATAAGGCCCTAGACACTGACAAGCAAGCATCCAGGTTCAAATGTGTTTACTGGCATTGGGCCCACATTGTTTATTCTTTGATAGAAAGCCAAGTGGAAATAGGTATAGAGGTTACAAAGGGAAACGGAAAGAAAAAAAAGGTTTAAAGGCAGAACAGTGCAAGAGATATTTATGTGTTAGTTTACTCATTTTTAGGAAAAAAAAAATCATCAGAATCAAACAAATATTTGTTGAGGCTACACCAAAGGTTGAAGAAAGGAGACAAGAGTCAAATGTATTTTTGGTGGTGTAGAAGACAAGATAACCTGAACAAAAGAAAAGATAAGTAAACCTAAGATTATATCTAACAATTAGAGACATGTTTCAACCTTTTCCAAACTCCCTTGCCTCCTTTAGGCATTGTTATAAGTGCATGAAACACTTTGCAATAAATATTTCTATTCATATTCCATTATGCATCTGCTTGTAAAATTTATATGTTTTTGTATTCTATCCTACCCCTCGTCCTTTTTGGTGAGCACTACTCCCACTGTGTGAAAATCTACAAAATGGGGACATAACCGGCACAGTAATCTATTACGATTGCCCTGGCGACCCCTGTGCAGTATAGAAGTGTTGTTCATTCAACACATTCTCCTTTTGTGCCAGAGATCCTGCTTCTTTGTTAAGTCATTATTAAGCTAGTTTGAAGAATTCATTGCATCTGAGGAGAAACACTCGCATGTTACAGATTGGGTCTGAGGAACCTGCAGCCTGCAACTACAATGCCAAGTTTTCTACTCTATTTTATTATATTTATGGTGAGTTAGGGGAATGCGTCATTGTTTTATCACATAAAAAACTGATTGAAATTCAGTTCAATTCAACGTACTTGTTTCTTGCTGTAAACTGTCCGTCTGAAGAGATCACACTGAGGGTGAAGCAAGCTTGATTCAGTGAGATTGATTGAATCAACTACGAGGTGAAGGAGGGACTGCAGGGAATGATCAGATACGTTAGAAGTGGGAGAGCAGAAACATGAGTTTGTTCCCACAATTTAAAAAAAATGGAGAACTGCTCCACTCGCTCCATTGTTCAGACACTTATTTCAAGGGAATCTCCACTTCTTCTAAAATTAATATTGACAATATAGAGATAAAAAAAAATCACATTCACTTGCTTGCACTGAGAAACCGAAGTCATTAGAGCTGCTTTATAAACTGTCTAAAGTCAAATGGTGACAGTGTATTTAGTTCTGAAATGATGTCATCTTTTTGCAGGTAACTCATCCATCTTGACCAAGCAAGATTAAATTTGAACTACTCAAAGCCATCCTCAATTTATTTTCAATCTCCTGGAAGCCTTTAACTTCCCTCTGTTTGAAACCCTCAGTCATTTGATCATGACACGAGACGGAGACCATCCTACATTAATATAAGGAATTCTTTAGAGTGATTGAGTATTCAAAGCATAAAACAAAGTCATAAGACCAGATATAATATTTATTTGATATGGAAATGCTTGCAGATATGCATTGCAAGGTATAAATTATTCATGTTGTTTTTTGATTTTTGTTTTTTTTTTGTCTACAATATATATATATACTATGTATTCTCTTCTTCCGACAGAACCATCTTTTGAAATAAGAAAAGAAGAGGTTAAAGAAAGACGGGTCAGTTGTCGTTTCACGTCGACTACAAAGGATGAAAGAAGAAAAAAAATCTTCATCATGAGTACGAGTGACAGCAAGTGTGAAACACAACACATACACACACCTCCGTTTTTTTCTGTTTCTGTTTAGAAAAAAAATAAGGAAGCAGTCTGCATGGACAACACACACATACACACCATTATTGAAAAAACAAAAAACTGAGCTGTTAACTACCAGTTATCAGTTTCATTAACTTTAACACACGCTCTTTAATAAAAAGAACAGGAAGTGCACCACTACCATGCTCCCACAACACTGCAAGCACAGAAATGTATCAATATTCATGGCTTTGTAAAATTTATATAGATTTATTATAGACTAACTTATACCAAGCATTTATATCTGTTATACACTGCTCAAAAAAATAAAGGGAACACTCAAATAACACATCCTAGATCTGAATGAATGAAATATTCTCATTGAATACTTTGTTCTGTACAAAGTTGAATGTGTTGACAACAAAATCACACAAAAATCATGAATGGAAATCAAATTTATTAACCAATGGAGGCCTGGATTTGGAGCCACACACAAAATTAAAGTGAAATGTTCCCTTTATTTTTTTGAGCAGTATATTTGACGTTTATGGCATACACGTAAGGATAAACCCAAACTCAGTTGTTCAGAAAATTCTAACATTATAAAAGATTTTAACACGATAATTGGTATAGCTGTACAGTTGACATTGGCACTCCCAAGAAGTTGCGCAAGTTACAAAATAAATTTACAAAAGAAGCTGACTGTGTGTGGTATAAAGAAACAATAGTATAAAATGGAAAGTTGAGTGAAAGGAAAAAAAAATCATAGAAATGATGTGTAGAATCAGAAATGACTTCAGCCTTGAATGCGTAGAACAAACCCTGCAGCCATGCTTTCTGCACTCAAAAGATTTACTCTGAGACCTCGTTTTAAAAAGTGCCGGTATCAGAGACTCTGATCACTGGAGATGAGCGACTGGATTGTAATACAATTATGGTTTCACTGAAAATGGGGCATTAATACCAGTGTTTCAGCAGCTGACATTCAGTTTGTTAGAACTACCAGTTCACATTTTATTTGCAAATACTCAGATACTCACATACACTGCAAAAAGACAAAAAAAAAAAAAAAAAAAACTTTTTGCATGGTTGTCAGTCTTGTGTCAGTCTCTGTGTTGCCCTGCGGTGAACTGGCAACCTGTCCAGGGCGTGCCACGCCTCTCGCCATGGTGATGGACAACAGCCCCTGGCAACCCTGCAAGGAAAAGAGTCCAAGATAATGGATGGATGTATGGAAATCTAAATATTTCTTGTTCTAGTTAGGATTACCGAAATGTTCGTAGTAACTACATTTCAGAAAAAAATAATTGTGAAAATGCTGGAGAGAAAAGGTTTGTTAATTTCTTTCAAGTCAGCGGTTTACCCAAAGACTGAGTGCTATGCCTTTAAACAATTTGGTTAAATGGAGACACACATGTGGATGTATTTTACCCTAAACACAAATCCTCTCTGTGTGATATCATGGAAAAATCAACAGAAATCAGCCAAGATCTCACAAAGAGAGTGATGGACCTCCACAAATCTGGTTCATGCTTAGATTCAATTTCTGAATTTCTGAAAATGCAACACTCATATATTCAAACAATTACATTTAAGTATTAACATGTTGGGAATGTTCAGCCATCATGCTGTTCAGGAGGGAGGTGGACTCTATTTCCCATAAATTAATGTGTTTTGGTGCAAACTGAAGTTGTAAATCCCAGAACAAAAGGAAAGGATGCTGTTTAAAGCTGGCAAGAAAGTGTCACTACCCACAGTGAAGAGAGTTTGTCATGCTAATCAACAAACAGAAGGATATGTTATGAACAATGACATCAATTTTCTGGAATGTTTTGGAATTGTAGTCTCTGTAGTTTTTAGATATGTTCAGTCTACGTTAGCGGCGCTTCCAATTAATGAATTATTATTCATAGTCATCTTGTTCAGCTTGGCATTTCTCTCTTCGCAGTGGAGGATGGTGGTGTAGAGCACACAATTTGGAGCAAGATTCATAGCGTCAAACTGTTGCATTACATACATCACAGCCAAACGGTAGCAGTTGGGTAAAGTTTAAAACTTCAACAGAGTCAACGCATTTAAAGGACAGTTTTACCAAATAATAAATGTTGGTGAATTTATGGATTATTTTTCTTTTTGCCAGAAGAATACGGTTCGCATAAATAAAACAGAAAATGGAAGAATTAGTGGCAGTGCTTGCCAGGTCCCAAATACCCGTGGCAGAGGGATGGTGAAACCACTGGATTTTTTTCTCTTTAGAAGCTGGTAAATAAATTGGGCTTTATTTACAGGAGCCTGCCTCAGTATCTCTCCATGTCTCTTTTTTTGTGCATCTGTCAGTATATATTAGTCAGTTTTGCCCACACGTCGGTGTTTTCGCTGCATTGTAAATTGTCAGAAAAAGCAGCAGTTTTCTGCATAAATGCATCATGTTGTATCGTGCTGTGGTTTACTAGCCGAGGTTAGAGTGGGGTTACATGTGTGGGGGGTTGTTTTGACTGGCCGGCATCTTTTGTTCTTCTCTTTTTTAAAATGTATTCACAGTATTTATTTATTGTTTGTGTTACACTTCAGATGCTCGGCTGCCGTGCTGGTGTTATCATGTCCCACTGGGAAATGTTTTCACCATCAGTCACTGTGCGTGGTAAATCTCTCCGTGTGTGTACTTGTATCTAGGTGCTTGTTTGTGTGCTTTTCTTTGTGCGTACCAGAATGTGTGTATGTGTACCAACAGCA
Organism: Poecilia formosa; assembly: GCF_000485575.1. Lineage (NCBI taxonomy): Eukaryota > Metazoa > Chordata > Actinopteri > Cyprinodontiformes > Poeciliidae > Poecilia > Poecilia formosa. The sequence goes on along the minus strand of NW_006799981.1, from coordinate 712,987 downwards.
CAGTAATCTGTAGGCGGGACATCATTCTTAATGCAGCCTGTGTCATCAGTTCCCGTGACAACAAGGGGAATGATGTGGCCGATACATATGAAACAGGGTTTCATGCATAAACATGCAGGCTGCAGGAAGAGGAGGGCGAGGGCAGCAGGAGAGCCAGGTTATAAGGAAGATGTGCGTATGTGTGTGTGTGTCCACATGCTTCCTTACCTGGACCTCTCTAGTCCTGTTTATTATTTATGAGACCTCCCTCAGAGCACTGTCACCAGCCCCTCCCCTTTACACATAAGTTTGTATGTGTACGTGTGTGATGGATGGTGACGGCGACTTCGGATGATAGATCAAGATTAAGATCAAACACGGCTCAACGTCACACTCCGTCAAGTTTGGAATTATTTATTTATCTTTCTTTTACATTTATTTTTGATGCACATGCCTACACAAGCAACTTCTCACATTTTAAAAATCGTACCAACTTTTATCCAAGTTGTGATGGATATAAATCGCTCCGCCAGCGTAAAGGAATAATAAGATATTTCTTTATCAGCACAAACACCAGAATAAAATCGGTTTACCTGGGCTTGGAAGTACAGAAACTGTACCTAGGAATAATTTGTGAACCATGTTATCAGAGGTGGCATAGGTACTTGGAAAAAAATTGTGGGTGCAAAGTGACAAAGTAAAAAAGAAATTTTTCAAGTGCATCAAATACTTTTGCCAGGTATAATAAACTCACTTCGAATTAAAAGCTGGAACTGGCCCTACGCCTCCAAGAAATTTACAGGTAGGATAAAAACTAAGTTTGTATTTTCACAGAGAACACACATAAACAGAGGAGAGAGCAGGGGTCATGAGCTCAGCTATGGCCTCCTCTCTTCACACGCAACACTCCAAAGGGAGATGTTTTCAATTCACTCATTATAGAAGGGTCGCTCCAGGTCAAGTTCAATGCCAGAGAAAAAAGAGTGGCTACACTGAGGGAAGTGCCACCCACTCATGGGCAGAAACGCTCATGGACACGCTTGATGGTGCAGCGAGCATTGCATGAACTGAACCGCAGTCGCCATGGCTGGGGATTTTGGGTTAATACAGCTAAATTAGTTATGCAGTGGATAAGGATAGATGGAGGGAATTAGAGGACCAAAGTTGGTGATCTCATTAATATGTTTCACCATCTCCATTCTGAGTGTACACTGGTACATTTTTCCATTTATCTTCATTCATGAGTAATTGTCTTTACCTGGTCTTTTCCTCTGAAAATTAAGAATAATTATTTCTTAATTTTCTCAAAAATTAAGAAATAAAAAAAAAACAAATTGCAATTCTTGCAGTATTTAATGACTTAAAAGTGGAATTGCAGGAGATATGAGGAGACTGAAACTGGAATAATTAATCTACAATCTTTCAGGCTTCCTGCACAACAATGAAGAATCTACAAACAATGGTACAATTGTAAAATGTTTTTGTCTTGCTAACTTTACAGTTATAGTCAAATATTATATAACAGTCACACTGATAATCAATAGTAATTATAGAATTTTCAGTCCGTGGTTATATAAAAAAATCCTCCTTATAAGACGGGCATTTGTGATGTAAAAACAATATTAATCGTTTTAATATTTTTTTCAGCCTTCAACTGAACACCTAACACATTTGTTTGACAGTAAAATAAAAATATGAAATATGAAAGCTCAAAAAAATTGGTTGCATAAAGTGTTCAAATTACCTTTTGATTCAGTTCATGCTTCTCATTTTCTTCGATAGAACTCGTAACAGCATCCAACATTTTGAAATAGCTTTTATTTTTTGCCACTGTGCTTTGCAGAAGTGCTTCAAATCTATCAGATTATGGAGATATTGCTTATCCACAGCTCTCTTCAAATAGCTCTGATTCTGAATCATATAGTTTAAAAAAATTCTCTAAAGCGTCATTCTGGTATTAGACAAATAGAGCTATTTTAGGTCATCAATTCGGACACAGTCAGATTATACAAAACGTTTCATGTGTCTTCTTACATAGTGCATTTAGATACCTGGTTTCATGTGCATAACACTCAGTTTTATTTATACGCATCTCCTGACTGATACCTTTGTACAATAAGATCAGTTTTATTCTTTGTGTCACTGTAGTAAATTGACTTGAGTTACAAGATGTAAATGAGCAAATGTCAAGACAAACTTAATATGGTTGCTGAGCTTTGTTTCACTGAGATCTATTGTATGCTTTTTATTTATACACTATCTTAAAATAGGCATGAGACCTTTTCCAGCATGTGGCACAGCTGAATCTGATTCATTAGAATGATCAAGTGTTTTGACCTCAAACTGGAGCTTCACCCCAAAAAATCTGCTTTGAAGCAAAAGGACAATCCTGTCCTTGAGTGTAACTCTGACTTTTAATCGTGAAGCCACATTTTAGAATTTTTATGAAGATTGCAAAAAAGAAGAGCACCATCTTGATTTTACAACAAAATCCCAGATTAAAGTTACAGTCTGTACTTTTTCTTATTTTTTCAACAAAGACTTGAAGTTCAATGACATCCAATGGTGATGTTACAGATTCAGTCTCTGGTCCATAACATGTTTCTCTTCTCAGTCCAGTCGTAAGAAGGTGTGTGCCATCTACTCACAAATGGTCAGGTTGAGTTAAGCTGTCATTGTAAACTGTGTCAGTTTCTCTCTACTCCAGCAAAGCATTGTTGATTTGAGTCTTCATTATGGTAACAAATTGAACTCCATATTTGTGGGAAGATTTTGGATTTCTACCAGCATACTTGGAAGGATGTTTGACGGAAATACTGGCAACAGCTGACAACTGGGAATCTTCATGAAAATACAAACTGGTTACAGTTAAATGGGATGGATACATGTGGTAGAAAGTAAAATGACTGCAGAATTGGAAAGTCAAAACAGTAAAACATGCAGGTTAACTCCAGGCCTGATAAGTGAGTCAGAATGTACTTTACTCGTCCTGTCTGTTTTTCCAAAATGGTTAATGCTTAATTTTTCTGCAAACGGTTGTACTGTCTTAGAGGAAGAAAGAGAAAGTGGAAAAAACAGGAGCAATTAAAATGTCTTTACTTTTAGCTTAATTATGAGCAAACCAATGAATCTCTTTGTCAGAGCGACTCTTTCTCACGGCTCGCCCCTTCTGCATAAAACAATAAAACCTCAGTTAAAATTTAATTTTCTCTTTTTTCAGATTAGATCCTGCTTTCTTTTTTGTCTTGTCTGAGTTGAGAAGTTAAATCTAATCAAAGACGAACAACGCTCTTCTCCACCCCCCCTCCACCCTACTTCCAAGCACCCTCTGCTTTCAGAGATTCCCTCACTCTGTAGCCATGGAAATGGGACTTTGGGGATGAAAGGAAATCATAATTTTGTGGCGGGATTAATTTTGAGACATGAGCGATGCCAAATGAAATCCCTGTCAAAACCTATGCTGATTCTTTTCATCGCTTGCAGATCCCTGAGAAATCTGTTCCCTGTTGCGTTTATGATTTGACAGTCCAGTCGTTTTGGACTTACTTCCCCCCTGATACCTCTGACATGTTGACATTAAGTGGTTGCAGAGACAGGCAGCACCTATATTTCAATCACCATTAGGCAGAGGATATTTGGTGTTGGTTTGAATGGAAAGAAGGGCAGATGACAAACGCATTCACAGATACAACACAAGGCGAACGGCTATAATTACATTAAAGGGCGAGCAGCAGCCATTTTCTAGGAGTGCACAGAGGTAAATATAGTCCACACCTGACCCTTGGATTGTCAAAAATGCGGACCAGATTGTTTACTTGTGTCCTTGTCAAATGTCCTCTGTCCATATTAGTCCTTTCAATCAGAAAAAGTTTTTTATTTTCTCATCACTTTTTACTTTGGCATAGTTGGGAAACCCCACTGCAAGAGTTCCTTCACATTGGCCCCAACATCTGCATGGCAGAAACACAGGTATATGGTGGATTTTAGGGAATTTTAGAGATGTAGCAATTTCAATGGTGAACGTGATGGACAGTTTTAAGACACTCCTCCTGGCTCTGATTGGTAAGGGTGAGCAAATTATACAGATTTTAGAGTTGTAGCTAGACTGGCTCAACATGAGTGTGACATTATTCCCACCTCCAAACTTTGGCTTCTGAGATAAATCCAACGCAGCATCACTTCAGCAGGAGAACCTTTTGAGTCTGAACCCCTGAGCCAAATTTCTCCTTTCCACTTCAAAAACAAACAAAAAAATCAAGGAGTGAAGAACTGCATATACACTGTTCTTCACTCAAAATAAAAGGGTGCTTGTATTTTGTGTAACGCATATTACACAAAACGTTTTAAACAATACAGCTTTTGCGCAATCTGCCATGATTTACATGTTCAGTGTTCCTGAAAATCTTTGGTACGCTTGCTACCTCTATCTCAGACCAAATTCACCAGGAGGCCAAATGGCCCACTGACTGTAAATTAAAATGTTAAAATGTTTTCCACAACTGTAAGGATGAAGATACTCAGTTGGACTGGCCAATCCTTTTTCTAATACAAAATGAGTTTAATGCGGAGCGCTTGGATAGAAAACTGCACTTCATACTTATGTTGTGCCTCTATGTTATAGGGAAGCATCTCTCTGATTATTTTACTTGATATAAAAAGAGTTATTGTGATGCATGTAGTCTCCCCTGAACACCTTAAATACTGTGATGATTCACCACTCAGTCATTTTAGATGTGAGCGTAGGATAGAAGTTTGTCAATGTGAACTTCAATTATTAGTTAATGCAAGTCGCAAAAGGAGATTTAATGGTGCTAGATTTTAGGTTCTATATGTTTTGTACATTATATTTGATCAGCAATTTTTCTTTATTACTTCCCTTTAAGAGTTGAGAATGTTGGCAACAATATTCCATTTGGTATGTATCCTTTTAGCAGCCTAAACATTATTGCAATCGCAAGATAAAAAAACACCCAAAATGTTAAAGCTACTTAATTGGCAGGACATGACAAAAGTCTTCTGTCCTTGTTATTGCATAAATTCAGACTACGTGTTTTTGACTTAATTGCATTTGCACAGAATCTTGAATATCACAAGATCAAAAAAATCTACATAAATGGAAATATACACAACAACAAAAAAAAAATTCAGATTAAGCTTCAAAGCTGAATCTACACCAATTTTGATAAATGAGTCAGTATGAGGTTGGTAAAATAGTTTTTCTATGTACTAGTTGGAAAGGCAATGACAAATATATGCAGTCAAAAATTCAGCGAATTGTTTTCTTTCTAAATGTCACAATTTCACTGAAATCTTTAGATACGCTCCTAAAGATAATGACAGTTGTTTTTATCCTCAGTATATATCATTGTATTTTATTGAAAATCAATCACTTATTTCCAAAAAAGACCAGTTTCAGCCCCTTACTTTATTTTAAAACATTATTGTTTTATTTAGCTTAATCAAATGCTTTTGAAGCATTTAATTGCTTAAAAAGCAAATGCTGTAACAACAGTTGAATATGAGTCTACTCTGCTTAGTTCAGATTTAAGTATTGCATACACACATAAACACCATTACTCTCATACCAATACAAAAAAAAAAAGACCCAAAAATCAGACCTGCATCAGCTGGGACTTTATGAATCTCATATCTTCTGGATATAGCCGCACATTGCACGGCTTAGTGCCTATCCACCTGAAATCCAACCAAACAAAGAAATATATTCCCCCAGCAGAACGCTCTCTTAGTAGAGGCTTTGCAGCCACCCGCTGAGCTCAGTTTAAGCAAGCAACCAGTGTAGGTGCATGCATTCAGTTTGAGGAAAGGGATCAAACAACTAGTTGAGGAAGTTATCTCTGTTAGAGCATTATGTGGTGTATTAGTGAAGAAACTGAATGCTGAATCCTTTCAGATTTTTCCCCATTTTTCTCCTGGGTGTCTGTATCCTGTCCAGCTGTGCGTTATAGCCCAAAGACATGTTTTTTTAGTAAGGATATACATTTTTTTGTGGAGAAGGAGAAGGAAGAGTTGTACGTCTGTGGGGAGTCAGAGAGGTTCAGCTGTTGGGGGGGGGGGGATGAGAATGAAGAATGACAAGTTAAGAAAGAGCTATAAGGTCACAGATCCCTTTAAGATGTGGATTATATGCAAGGTGCAAGCCCAGGTTTTTCTCAGATCTTCCTGCTGACATGGAACCTTCATGTATGCAACCTCTAACAAAACCGAAAACTAAACTTTTACCTGAAAGGGGAATATGGCTACCACAACTCAAGTTTGCAATTTCTACAAAAAACATTCAGAGTCTTTTTCTTTTTTTTTTTTTTTTTTTTACCTTTTCCTTGAAAAGTTATTTATATTAACATTTTCACATTTGGACATTTTTCTTTCTATGTGCTGGAGATTATGGCTCGAGCATGACCTGATCCAAAATTTGGGTGAGTCGGGCCACAATTATTGGCTTGATGGTCGGGTTCTGGCTTCTGTGGCATGTTTAATAAGCCTGCAATACATAAATCACAGAGAAACCCAAGGCAGAATGCACAATATAAAGTTGTGATGATCTACTTATCATAGTGTGATAAAGGGATAGATAGTTTAATCTGTAAGTAGGGTGCAGAAGTTAATCAGACTGTAGCAAGTCCAGCACACTGCATGTGCACGGCTTGCTCAGCTGGAGTAGCAGCGGAGACGGGATCCCATCAGTGCAGAACAGTTCACCTGTCCCTGCTGAAGAAAAGCATCCCTGTCTATTAATGCTGCAACCAGCAGGGTTCACCTTGACAATGATGTATTCAGAAATACCTGAAGTGTTATTTTTCCATTATAGACCTACATTACAAAAGTTTCAGCTTTAGTCTGAGCAAACTGAGGCATCTTCCTCTTCTTACATGTATCTCTTATTTTACTTTTGGCAAACTGTGCACTAAAATTCCGTTGTTTTTCTTTCAAAAACGGCTTTCTTTTCCCAATGTGCCATAAAAAACAGACTAATAGTTGACCTGGCAATTTATTCTCTTCCAGAATTAGCATATAGATTTTGACTGCTTCTTTGATAAATGCTCCTCTTGCCTGAGCTGTCAGCCTTGGTATGTTTGACTTACTCTTTCCATTTTTCAGAAGATGTTTTGTACTTTGTGAGAAGCTCGAACCTTGGAATTTTGTTTTATAGTCTAACCTGCTTGAAACCTTTCAAAATGTCCTGACCTGACTGCTGTGTACCTTGGTCTTTATGTTGCTGGGGTTTTTTTCCCCGCAAGATGTTCTCTAAGAAATCACAGAATAACTGTTTTTAATGATGTTACATTTCAATTAAATGAACAATTTACTAATGAGGTTATGAGGTGGATGAAAACAAATGCACACCAAAGGTTCCCATCACCTAACATTTGAATAAAATGTGTTGAACTTTGTGATGGTGATGTGAGAACCTCAGAATTGGAGGTTTTACCTTGCATGACAGTGTAGTCCTCCTCTGATGCATTTAAGCTTTGAGGTCAAGACAAGAGCACCAGCAGGAAAGCCACTGCCTTCTAGTTTATGTCCCTCATGCTGACACCAACACTGCATACAGATGACAGATACTCCATGTTTTCTGCAACACCCAAGTTTCCAACCGGACTTTTTTGTTCTGCGACTACACCCTGTCCATTGGTATACAGTTGGTAGGGTGAAAGGGGGCTGTCCCTTTGAAATGATAAGTAGTCTTTCTCCACGCAGGGACTGTCATTGAAGTCTTTGTTTGCCCGTCAGTGGCTCTGAGGTGTCTGAACTTGAGGGTCGGCGCAGAATAGAAATGACCATGTAACCTCGTTCTAGGTCACCTAATGAAGGAAGATGTATTCATATATTTTCCTGGTTGGATTAGTTCAGCATCATGCTTGTTGCCTTTGAAGCCCAAGGTTGCAGGATCATATTTGAAGTAGGTTTTCAATCATCCCTTAGCACTGAAGTATCTTTTGTGCTTAAAATCTGGGCTCCACAGGGCCGAAGTTCTGTTCGGTTTCTGGTTATCTGAATTTAGTCTTGGACTTTAGAGTCGAAGTTATCACAAAAAGAGGGAAAAAATAACTTAGAGGAATTTGCATATTTGTGAATAGTTGAGAGCATGCAGAATAAACCACAAATGACAAGAAAGTAAAATCTGAGACAGAAAACCTTCTTAAATTCTTCTCTTCTTTGTTGTCCATCCCTTGAGCTATTGAGGTTCGCCCAAACCTGTTGTGGCAAAGTTACCTTACACAACCCCCCTCCCATCCCCACTTTCCATCATCACCTGCATTAAACACTCTCACACAGCCCATCCCTGCTGACATACCACCCCCTACCACATTCTGGACCCATTTCCCTACGTTTCTGAGACTCATCTCAGCTGGACCTCCTGGTCAGATTCTCAGCAGGGACTCCTCGAGTCCATCAGAGAAATAATTCACACTCTGCCTCATTTGAGTTATTTACTCTATTACCACCCTGGCCGGCCCATTCCCCACCGCTACCCACTGAGACCTGGAACTCAGGCTGGATACCTGGGCTTCCAGCAGGACACTCAATGCCCTCCATCGGCCCCCCTCTACCACATTATGACGGGCGCTGCCACCTCAATCTGCAGCTGGCGCAGTATGTGGCCGGTTAGGAACAAGATGAGTGTGGAGATTGCTCAGCTAGCTTGAAGTAGAGAGGTGTGGAAAAGTACACTCGTCTGTGTTCATGTGTATGCATGTGCGTGTGTATTTTTCAGGCACATCCTCTCCCCGTTGGTAGTCTTCTGTAAGTCATTATCACACCCAAAGCCTGTGCTTCTCTCAGATGACTTGATAGATTTACATGACTCCGTCTGGGGACCTGTGAAAGAGGCTGGGTCCAGCAGAAAGATGAGAGAGAAGGCCGCATCATCATCCCAGCCAAAATAAGAAGAGGGACAGCACAGTCACACCTTAATAAAAGATGTCCTTTTTTTGGAGGGGGCGGATAGCACACCTCATACTTCACACAATAGGCGCAAGCCTCCATCTTTCCATTGTAGAATTGAAATAGCCTTTCCCATCAAAGATCCCCTTGAGCTCATTTACTAGGGACTGAAATGAATAATTTTACCCATCTTCCTCATTTCATTTTAATCTCAAATCATGTCACTTTCCTTTCACTTATTGCTATCTGGTAATATTCTAGTTATCACAAATTTACCTGCCTGTAATACATTGTCCTCAGTGACTAATGGAAACTTGGAAAGGACCACATACCCCATTGCAGAGGTCATTTGTAATGCTAATATAGTCCTGTTGCATGTAAGCCAGGGAGTTCATCTTTTCATAGCACTGGGATGGTAAATAATTTACAGCCTGTGATTCTACGTAACATACCATATGTTCATTTACCGGAACACAGGACACAATTCTTAGAAGTTAATGCAGTTTGTGTCTAGACAAACTAATGGCCAGGTACCCAGAGAACCTTTGGCAACAGGGCAAACAAGCAGAGCTGAACCATGTGGGGGGTTGGAAGTTAATTTGTCTGTGCCATTCAAATGTCTTGGCAAGACAAACAAAAAACAAAACAGATTTAGGAGAAGTGACAATCTAGAGTAGTTTACAAAGAGTTTACTGAAAGGGAATATGGACATACAAGCTGTAAACATTTCAGGCTGTTACTTTTCCTAGTCAGTCAGATGGACAGTTTTAGGTCAAGCTACCATCATGGGAGTAGTTTCAGCTTAAGTTTTTAGATTCTGGAGTGTATTGTCTTGGTTACATTTAAAATAGCAACATCCTAACAAAATAGAGAAAACTTAATGTGTAGTTGCAATGAGGGACTTCACAGTACCAAAGTTAGCTCTATTGCTTACCTGCCAGAAGGTCCAGGCTCAAATCTGGACCTCCTGGGAGCCTTTCTGCACAGCGTTTACCTTTTTTCCCTGGACTTTTTAAAAAGGCTTTTGGTCTGAGTTTGTGTGTACGATGACGTTAGTCTGATGTGCCTTTGTGTTGCCCTGTGACAGACTGCTGATCTGTTCAGGGTTAACCCGCTTCTCACTTAGCCTCCAGTTCCCAAACAACTCTGCATGGAATAAAACAGTTTTTTAAAGTTAATATGTATGTTTTTTTTGCCAATTCTTTAACTTTTTTTTTCGTCTGTTTTGGATGAACCACTATGAAGTCTTTTGTTTGTACATTAACACATCTTTTTGTGTGTGTTTTTGTATCTAAGGTTGTGTCAGAACAGCTCCAAAGTGTTATATTTGGTGTTTGGCCTCTTATCTCACCAACTGTCCTCGGTGGCATTACGGCAGCAGGTGTTGATGCTGCATCCATTCAAAGTGTCGCTCACACCATTTAAAACGTGAGGACACGCTCTGCCGTTTTGCATATGTTAGTGTTTTGGGGACGTCCATGGACTCAGGTCCATCTGGGCAAGATTTCACCATTTCATTTCATCTTCACAGGAGTGGCATTATGCCAAAAGTATGTTAATTACTCATTCAGGAGCTCACAAAATAACCTAGAACATAATCTAAAACACTGTAAGCCTCACCTGCTCAGTGAAGCTATTAGTGTTCATGATTAACCAAGGAACCGAGGAAGAGACTCTGCAAAAAGAACATACATGAGAAGCCTAAGGTCAAAACCATGGCTGAACAAACACAGGCACGCTTGTCTGACATTTCCCCAAAATACGTCTTATTAATCCCATAAACCTTTTTGAAAATTGTCTTTATTGATGGGGAAAAAAACATGAAAGTGTGAATCCTTTTACAGTAAATCCAACCCAGCATTTTAGAAAAAGAACATCAGTCGTGTAGAAAAAACGTGGTGCTGTTGCTTCTGGATATGGAAGACTTGCTTTAATTGATGAAACCTTGAAATTTGATTGCAAATATATGCTAAATTCCATCTGCAAAATCAGGCCTGGATTGTCACTTTTCATTCCACTGCTACCCAACAGGTTAATGTTCTGCAGATTTGCTCTTGTCTGCAAATCCACCTTGTGCATTTTGTGCATTCTAGGGTGTGCAGCAAACTAACATGTTTAATAAAAGGTCTCTGGAGTATAACAAAACCTGTATGTATGTTTTTCTCTTTCATAGATTTTACATCGTAATCCTTCATATGTAGTGTTGGTTGGAAATGGAGGTGAAAGCTTTGAATGTGGTTAGCCTGAATCTCCAGAGTGAACAAATTACAAGTCTTGGTGTCGCTCTACACCAATTACAGCACTTCAGAGGTTTTGATTCATGGTTTAAAAAAAAAAAAAAAAGATGCTAAATAACCACAAACAGTTCAAGTCTGGCAAGTTCTGGGGAAAAAAAAAGAAGCTTTTATTTCTGGAGTCACTGCAGTACCTGTTGACTTGGCTGTGCTCTGCTGAAAAACCCGGATTTACTGTTTTTTGTTTTGTTTTGTTTTTTTTCTCGTGGGATTTTTGTTTTTTTTATCAATATCATCTAAAAAAAATAATTAACAACTGAACATAAATATGAAACATCCTAAATCTCATAATATTCCCGTATACATACTTTATGCAAAGTTGTGCTTAAATTACGGTTGGGTAAAAATACAAATTACAGCAAAAGATTTTGTGGGGATTTTGACAAAATTCTGTAAATCTTCTTAAAAGTCCAAACATTTTAAGAATTATTGGTTTTATTATAGATTCATCTTTCTGATGTTTTAGTTTAATAGCATCCCTGTTCTTAAAACTCTAGTACCTCTGATCTGTATATTTCGAACTCAGGCCACATTTTTCATACTTGTGTACGTTTGAGTTGAATTTTGGTTCCTACTGTGCCTCACTTTCACATCCCAGATGTGTAACGCACCCTTCCAAACCTGCCACCCCGCTCGCTTCTTCTTTTTTTACTCTTTGAATACATTAAACCTCTCCCAACTGAAACTCATATGGGACCATCTCTCATCATTGCCTTCATTATCCATTCTTTCTACTTCTTCCTTCTTTTTTTTTCGTCTTGCAGCTCCTTGGCTTCCCCTCCCTCTGTTCATCTGTCGGCTCTGTCTGGCACCTCAAGCGCCACTAAGCTTTCAACCAGTGTCAAAATGTACGGAGACGGAACAGTGACTCTGCTGTGTTTAGGTGCTGGCATTTATACACGCGCACACACACACACACACGCACACGCGCACGCACACACACTGTGGAAGCAAATGAGCTCAAATACGTCCAAATATAAAGACACACTTCTTTAGGCACACATTATGCTTACACAAGGATAACAGAAAACGGAGCAGAAAAACATCAGTCACATGTGTTTACATTATATAATGAAGACAGATGTGACACAGATCAATTAGGTATCAGCAATAAATTTAGACACACACACGTGGACGATGATACAAGGAGTTATTGAGTTAGACAAGTGAAAGCTTTCCAAAGTTAGAATGTGTGTGTGTGTGTGTGTATGTGTGCGTGCGTGTGTGCAATAATCCATTGGTTCTGTTCTGTGCTGATTCTGGGCGCTAAGCCCTGCCACAATTATTCAAATCCAGGCTTTTAGTTGCAGCACACCTCTCTCCATGGGCCTGTGAGCCGGTAATCTTGCCTTTGGCCCTGCATTTCAAATGGCCTTAACTCCCATAAGGAATGCATATGAAGAGGAGCCACTAGTGGCTTAATCCGCCCTGTTTAAGTTGCTGAAACGTACACCTGTCACGCCGTCTCGCGCCGGAGCTTGTGGCTACTGATAGTGAGGCTGTAATTCCAAAGGCATGTAGCTTTTCAGGTCTTTAAAAAAGTATTTTATGAGGCTTTTCTGCAGGTTGGTGGCAGGTGCAGAAGAACAGACTGTCTCCGTTCTCATGTCCTCCTTCACGCCTCCCCCTCAAGAAGATTTTTTTTTCTCCATTTATAAATATCGGTCTCTTCTGTGCTAAGTTGTTTTCTGCAACATTTGTTGTGCTGCTTGCTTCTTTATTAGGTCTGCATTTAGTTCAAAGTAATCAGATTATACAGTTTGGATAGTTAACAAATGATGTTTAAAAATTACTGTGAATTTATTGCAGAAATATTTCAAATGATTTGTGACTCTAGAGCCTTGGTGTTGACCAAAAATCACTAAAATTTACTGATATTTGATATATGACTGTCCATTATGTGGCAAAATAAGTGTGGATTTTCACCCACCTTCGTTTTATCCATTCATTTTCACTTATCCATGCAGAGTCATAGTAATGATAAATGTCTTATTAAATATTAAGTTCAAAACCTTTGTTTGGGGTGACAATAAATGAGAAAAGTAGTTTAAGTTCTGTTAAAGAAGTACATGTTAATGATTTATCAATGAAAACAAAAACTTTAAAAAAATAAAAGGATTTTATTAGAAGACTGCCACAGGATTTACAATAACAAAAGATTGATATGATATGAATGACATTGTTTTTCTTCTTCTGTGACATTGAACCAGTTAAGATATTCCAGTGAAAAAAGGTTGGATATTTTAAATGTCTCCACTGATAGCTGTTAATTTCTTTTAAATTAGTTGATAACTGTGCCAGATCTTAACAAAAGGATGATCCTTCAATGTGGCTCAATAATTTGTCTTCAGACAACTCTCTAAGGAGACATCCAAATTTTTGAAATCACACTGACTGTGCACTCTGATGGCTCATTTTCAAAGGGTGGCAATAAACACCCAGCGGTTTAAAGTAGAAGAACAAACACTACGATGATTTTTGTTTTTAAGGAAATGGTGTGGGAAGATACAGTTTTTGTAGAATTAATTTCACATAAACAAATACTCAAAAACTTTGTGTCCTGGTGAGAAATCCCTTTAGTCTTTCTGCTGTCATGGCTGTGAGGGAGCTGGTGGCTGTCTCCAGTGGTCATTGGGAGAGAGGTGCACCCTGGACAGGTCAGCAGAGGGCAACACAGGGTCACACAGGACAGACAACCGCACGCACACACTCTCATATAAGGACGATTAGAGAGACCAGTTAACCTAAAAGTTGTGCTTTTAGCCTGTGGGAGGAAACCAGAATATCCAGAGACCCAGTTAAGCAAAAAGGCTGGGATTTGAACCCAGAACCTTCTTGCTGCAGGGCGAAAGTGCTGCAAAGTCATGGTAAGAAAAAAAAAAGCCAAAACTCAAAGTTGGTTCGAGCTACGGAGAAAACTAAGACAAATTGTATGTTGCCTATTTGATTAATTTCCATTGACTGGTTTCAGATGTTGCGAAACAACACAGTAATTGTACAATATGATGTCAAAAACTATACAAACGCTGATTATAAGTTCTTATAATTCCTAAATTATAAGAACTTATAGGTTTCTTTCACCACCACTACCACTTATATACACACATCGACACACACATTCAGAAAGCCACTCTGAGTGTTTGTTGTAGGGACAGCGATCAGCGAAGGACAGCTGCACAGCAGCCTCAGGTAAGACAGAAACTCCCAGCTCCTCACACGGGAGACCAACATGTACTCGACATCTGTCGACACAAACTCACAAAACACGGCGCACATACACGCTTTGAACTTCTCTTTTTCTTGGCTTAACAGCAAGCTTTTGTTCGAGCTGGCCACAATATGCTTTAGATAGACAACTCTGCAACTTGGTACAAATCTCCCAAACTCTCACAAGCTCTGATCAGAGCATTTGGTGCCCAGAGGAAGGGGGGAGTGCTCATACAAGCTGAGGGCAAACACACACACACGCGCACACACACACACATTTAGCCTTCCAGCAGGCTTCAGCTGCCATGTGTGAGGCCCAGCAGCTGCTGGCTGCCGGGTTGTATGCGCCTGGACTATTACCCAGAAGAGGGACACTGCCAGCGGGCTTCTGCTCTACCAGTGGCCCAGGCCTGAAAGAAGGCCTCCTGAGGTGCAGTCCCACTGGCCTGAGTGTCTATGTATTTGTGTTTAAAATGCTGTATGTGTTGGCAGCAACATATTGGCCATCTGGTTATCTGGACCCTCTAGGATCACACATAGCAATACAGTATCATTACAGCTGCCACCGCTATTTACAGGCCCACACACTCCCAGGGACTTTGGCACACACTTGGTATGACCACAGCAGCCACCCATACAGGGAGAAGTCATTCACACAAAGACTGTAAAGTGCCTTAAATGTGAAAAAATATGGGAAAGTTCAAGGGATATGAATACTTTGGCAAGGCAAACGTTGTCAAAACCTGTCAAACAGTTGAAAAAGTTTTTTATTTGCTGCATAATTATAAAAAACACACTCAGACTCTCTATCTCTACTGTCTCACATTCTCTTTCTTCATTGTCCTTACTCTTATGTAATTTATAAAAAGCAAATTGCAGCTTTTGTTGGTCTGCAATCCGTTGCCTCCTAATGTTCTCTGCCACCTGCTCGGTGTTCAGAGTCAGGGTCTAAATGTGATGGCGTGGGCCGCATCGGGCAGATCGAGAGGAGTGCAGCAAGTGACTCATCAGGCTTGGGGGAAAAAAGGTGGACACAGGAAAAAATAATTGCAAGTAAGAGGCTTTTATGCGAGGCAAATGTAGTTAATAGGTAGTCAGCAGTGATTTCTTAAGCAGGGTTCTGGAAACCTTTTGTTTCACTTCCTGTGGTTTTCCTTTTCTTTGTCACCTAAAGTACTGCTTTGGAGTTTGCTAACAAGAAGCGGACAGCTAACAGCATGAATACTGTAAGAGTTGGCTTAGCAGTGGACTGCAACTCAACTTACCTAATAGCAAGAGCATCTTGACTGCTACTTTTTTGTTTAGTTTGATTGCTCTGCACATGCTTGCAAGACTTAGATTTTCATCCATAGCTTTAAACTTATGTTGGAATAATTAAGAATTCAATCTTGACTTCAGAACCGCTTTTCTTGCTTGTATGCTTCATATCTGTGTTTGCATAGGAATGTGTTGTCAGGAAGTCCCATCCTCTTGCATGTCGGTTCTGGATTACGTAGTACAACCCTGACTCAGAACAAAAAGAGTTCAGACAAATGACCTCCAGGAGAACCCAACAAGATAATCTGCCCAGGGATACCTGCTTTAGGAGAGAACAGAGGAACAACAAAGACAGTTAATTGCAACATTAATAGGATAACTGTACATGGCCATGACAAAAGAGACAAAAGAGTTAGGAGGTTTTACAGGAACGTTGGGGATATTTAACATCAGCTTAAACAAATGACAGCTTGATTAAAGTCCCAGTTTGAGTCGTAGTAGAAGTGCTTTTTTACTATTAGTGGCAGTCAAAAAATACTTTCAGATTAAATATTAGCATTAACAAGTACAACCATAAGAAGTCAGATATGCCCTTGTCGTGCCTATTTCAGTCATGCATTGAATTAGCTTGTTAAAGTAAGACGTTCATAGTTTTTGCTGAGAATAGATAGATAATGTACTGATCCAAGGCACAGGAAAAAGACACATCCACAATCAGGTAATATAGTGGGTCATTTATCTTGATAGTTTTGGTGAGAGTGATCTGTCTCCTATGAAATTAAGAGTGTAATTAAGCTATCACATAATCATTGAGCATTTTTGCAGCTGAATATTTTCCTTTCCTGGAGATAAATGTCCAATTGATTGGATGAGATTGCATGTTGACGTATTGGAGGGACAGTAGCCTCAGTAAAGGATTCTATGCACAAAATTAAGCATTCAATACTTCTCTGACCTGCAGATTAAGTTGGAGAAGTATACAAAGGTGCGATGCTAAGGGTATGTTATTTTCTGTTATTTTCTGGCACACATCCATAGCTGGATGTGTGCCAGATAGAGCAAACTAGAAGTAAATGAGAGAGTTTGTCAAAACTCGTGGATTGTTAAAGTTAAAGGTAAATGGTAGCAGGGACAAATGAAATCCCTCATACTGCATATAATTAATAGTTTGAGTTAAGCAAAATTATAGGGCTTAGAGTAAACAAAGTTTCTATAAAGGCCACAAAGATTATCCTCAGACACAACACAGTTCCTTTGAGGCCATGGTTCTTAAACTGTGGTACAAGTTCTTCTGGTTGTACTCAGGCTGCCTACTCAGAAGAAAGTTTTGAATAAATTATTTACAAGGCAAATACAAACACCTTAACTGTGTGGCCACGGACCATAGAACGAGGGCTGATGGCTAGTCGTCGCTGTGATCAATTTACCTCTTCAGTCAGAACTTAAATATGGGAACTACATCAACTTAACATTGTGTTTCCAAGTGCAAAAATAAACTGTTGAAATTGTTGTTTTTTATTATTCTGAGAAGCTTAATTACCTGTAATCCATAATCCATTCAAAATTAACAGAAATAAACACAACTCTGTACTCTGTATGTAGTTACTCTATATATGATTTTTACTTCTGAATTAAATCACTGAATTTTTTTTTTAGCTTTTATATTATAATTCATTGATGTGCAACTGTATGCTACCTGTAATTCTGAGTTTGCCTCTGGAAGCAGAAAAGGCTCAGATAAATGTACTAAAATCAAATTAGCAGACACTTTGGTTACATGAGTGTTTTTGTTTGGAAAAAACCCCATCATCTTCTGTTTGTCACAATTGGAAAGCCAGTGGGATTTGTGCATTTTATTCCTCCCCCACAGCCACCTCACACATACACACACAGCCCCACATTTCTATGTCCATACTATTATCCATTTTTCACGTCCAATTGCTCTGTTATGGTAATCGTTGAAGGCTCGCCATGGGCTGATTACTCACAGCTGACTTCAGAAGATTCTTGCTCCAGTCTCCTGCCGTTCTCCTGCTGGCTCTTAATGCACTATTAACCCATTCCTGCTTATTAATTCCTTCCCAGTCATTGTGAGGCGTCCACTCCATGATATCTGTCATCATTCCATGCCTATTAACTCCTCGGCCAATAGTTATTCCCAGTGTGCTGCCACATTTCCGCGCGCAAGCAACCCACCCACACAAAAAAAACTCCAGCCCAAATTGTCTTCCTACAGTCTGTTTAACAGGAACCCTGATAAAGTAAGAATTCAAGACACTGACAGTCTGAGGACAAGCTGCAGAATTTGTACTGTACAAGTACTATTGTAGTTTTTAATTTCTGTCAGTATTAGAAATTAAAGTGTGGGCTTTAACTAGATTTTTAAATGGGATCATAGTGCTACTACACTTTTTTTTTAAAGTAAGCACATCATGCATTGCCTGGTCAATTTTTTTTGTTGAAAAAGCACCTTCATTTCACTATGTAAATAGGTATGAACCTCTTATTTGATAATTACAGCATGGCCGATTGTCTTTCAGGTGGCAACAAGTTATGCAACCCCAACTGATGTAATGAGTAGCTTCTCATTTCTTAACCATGTTGGAAGAAACATCTTGTGGAAAAGATGTTGGTCTGTTTGACTTGAACTTGATGGTCTGCATGGATCAAGCAGAGAAAACATCTGAGGACTTTGGAGATGGCAGAAGCTACAAAAACTGGTTTAAAGCACTGACGTACTTCACCTGAACTGCCGAAATCGGTTCTCAATAACGTAGACAGGTGATGAGAATAGTGTCATTTGTTTGGCGCGTGGTTCATAACTCTTAGATGGAAATTGTTGCTGTTCACGGAGAAGACTGGCGACAGAAAAGTGTGGCGCTTGCTTTGTGACTGCTTCATAAAATCAAAACTGTGGATGCAGGGAGGGAAGGGGAACCCCCGCTGGTAGTGGCGTGACGTATACCGAAGCGGCACGGGTGTCTCCCAGTTGGTCTGTGCTGTCGTATGAAAGGTGTGTGTGAATCTGAATGGTTCGCAACCACATGACTGTACGTCGACTGTTCGGCTTTGGATGAAACATGTTGGGGCCTTTCAGAAATGTCTAACCCTTTATTAAAAACTGGAAGGAAAATAGGGAACCACATTAAGATTGGAGTATGTGGCAATGGAAGCAGGTCCAGATTTACCCTGGTCTAAAATTATGGGAGCATCAGGGTAAGAAGAGAGGAAAATGCAGTGATGTACCCATCATGGCTAGTGCTTACTCTAAAAGGAGCAGTGCAATGATTTGGAGTTGCTGCAGTTGGTCAGGTCAAAGTTCAGCAACATAATGTGCCCAGAGAACGAGGTCAGCCGACTACCTGGATATACTGAATGACCACGTTGTTCCATCAATGTTTTTTCTTCCTTGATGGCACGGGCATATTCCAAGATGACAATGTCAGAATTCATCTGGCTAAAATTATGAAAGAGTAGTTCAGGGAATATGAGACATCATTTTCACACATGGATTGGCCACCACTGAGTCCAGACCCTGCTAAGAATCAAAATAAGACTTTGGTGAAAGATTAATACCACACTGGATGGAAATAAATCTTGTGACATTACAGAAGCTTATCAAAACAATGCCACAGCACATGCATGCCAAAATCAAAGCTAAATAAAATATTACAGTGTGACCCTGGCTTTGCATATTACTTGATCGATCCAGTCTAGAAGATTTTGATATGCCCAAAATTTCATTTTTAGGTCTTACTGTTTTGGTAAATACATCATCTGTAACCTAAGTCTTTAGAAGTTATGGTTATGGTCAGGTTCTGTGCTTTTCTTTCCTTACTTTCCTACAGCTGTCATAAGTCTGTCTGTTAAAACTTTTTTTCTGGACAGAGATTTTCTCTCAGTACTTTATGTTTCCCACTATAAATCCTTATGGAAGGTTCTTGGACAAAACGCAGGAATATTCCGCACAGTGGATCTTGGCAGCTGACACTGGAACCACCGCTTGTGTCAAAAGTTGTGGTTTTGGACTGTCTAGAGATATATGTAGGAATGCTGAAATCACTCAAAGCCCTTCAGCTCTCCATGCGCAACCACACACTGTCTCAGGTTTCCTTCAGACCACATTAAAGTACAGCAGTAGCACTAAGTGTGGTCTTTCTGATGGAACCTCGGCTGTTTTTTGTACAAGCTGGTCACCCAGAACTTTGCAGCCGTCAATCAGTTAGAAGCGTTGTTTGCTCAACAGTTTTTTTTTTTTCCCCACGCACATGTTGGTCCCAAAGCAAACTTGACCACAAGTGGCTTCAAAGTGCCAAAGCAATGAAAAGGGAAATTATAAAGACAGCTGTTACTGCAAATGATCTAAGACAAAAACTGCACACTGCCATAATGGTTGTGTTGATGTAAGAAGATGATGCAGTCTATACAATCCAATTGTGGCTTCAACCAAAAAACTTGATAAATCCAACAAAGCTTTCATTGAAATGGTTACGACCAGATGAAACTTGGTCAAGTTTGGGTTGATCAAATTCAATCTCGTGGAGATGAGTTTAAAAGAGTGTGGTGCTGTCTGTCAAGCAACCTGTTTAAAGCTAAAAAAGAAAAAAAAAAAAGCCAAACATTTTACTGGTAACTCTCTGTGAACAAAGCATTTTTATTTCCATTTTCTTTGTCAAATATTTAGATGAGTGCTAGTTTGCTGGAATAATCTAATGTTAGGACTTAACCCAAAGGACTGAGCTACACATAAGGATCAAACAGACTGGCATGAAACTATTAATCCCAGAATGCATTGCATTAACTCACTTTCAGATTATAGGGGAAGTAAGTATTACAGCAAGGGAGGATACTCTGCAGTAGAGACCTTCTTGGTCTGCCGCCTTTATAGGCTGAATATGGGCCTAGAACACCTCCCAATTTATGGTTATGGGTCTGGTTCTGTGATTTTCTTTCCTTACTTTCCTATGGTTGTCATAAGTCTGTCTGGTTTTTTTTTCTAGGTGTTTTTGGGGGGAGTGAGGCATCTTTTAAGCAACTTACTTAAAATATTTTTTTAAGTAACTGCTCCCAACACCAATAGCAGTTAAGAGTATTTTTGACCACTTACCTTTCAGCTCCTCAAGAGTGTAAATGCCTCCATACAATACAGCCAAACCTTTCCTGTTTGCCATCCACAATGTCATCCCATTTCCTTCCCTTTCTCTTTTTTAACTTCCCATCTATTTCAGCTCTTACCCCAGTGATTTGGCATTCACACCAATTTGCCACTCACAATTCTGCTAATAACTCCGGCCTTTTAATTCAGCAGCAATTCACAGCTCTGCTCTGAAAGTCGTAGCCTAGCTGTTCTCTCGTTACCATGCTAGCCTCCTTTGATTTCCAGTTGCATATATCAACCTTCAATTACAGACCTGGTCTGGAAATAGTCAAGCATGACTGCAGTGGCATTGGAGTTATTGCAATTACACTCAGGTAATTGAGCCGCCACGGGTGAAGATGTTAAACACTGTGTCTATAGTGGAGTCCGTGTTGCCACTGGCTCATTCTATTTCACTCCTTCTCTTCCTACATAAATGCTTGAAATGTTCTACCCCCTCTAATAAACTGGTTAGAGATAATAGCAGAAGTCTGCATTTTCAACAGGACTGACTGAATCACTGAAGTGTTCAGAGAAGTTATTTTGGCTCGTAATTAGCTCTGATGATATACACAAAAGTTTGCTCAGCTCTGAAATATCTGCTGATAGGACATTCTTCTGTGAAGCAAAAATAATATTGACATGTTTTTCTGAAGATCTGATCAATATTTCTCAGTTACCTTATAGCTGATGTGAAGTTATTTCAAAGCGTTTTTCTTAAGCTCAAATAAAACTCGCTGAAACCTTTTTGCAGTTGCATTTAAGCTGACAAACTGCCGTTTTCTGTCTGTAGCCCACTGTTGTAGTCTCTTTGTTTCACAGAGGGTGTGAACCTGCAGTAAAAGTGTTTTAACTTGATTTTTATCATTTGAACTTTATTGACACTTTCCCTAGAAATACTTTATGCTGAGGCTGAACTGAAAGTCACAGAACAGGAGACACAAGACGGAAACAGAAAACGGAAAGGTACCATTTATTGACGCATTGAGAAATGTACTTCCTGGTCCATCTACGTTATTCTCCTGAGGTCAAGACCAAAAACTGACTCTGTTTCAAGATTTTCTTTTAGAGATCAAAAATTATGATTCCATCAATTATGGCAAGTCATCCAGGCCCTGAAGCAAGCAGCAAACATATTGCAATCCACATGTTTGACTGTTGGCAAAACAATCTTTTTTCTAAAATGTGTTAATTTTATGGCACATATAATGGGACACACACATTCCAAGACGTTCCACCTCTGTCTTGTCAGTCCAAAAATGAAGATGTTCTTGGCAGGAACACAGGACTTTGTGATCTTTTTGGTCAGCTGCAGTTTTCACTTTAGATGTCTCTCTTTGTTGTTAAATCCTGATCACTGACCATAACTGAGGCAAGTGGGGCCTGCTCTGCTTTGTCTGTTTGTGATCTCCTAGATGAGTGGCTTATTGCTTGATAGCATATTCAGTCAGTCAAAGACCGATGAGAACTCTCCTATGTTGGGCACAGTAAACATTTCTCGGGAGATCACAGCTTGTTAATGATGCAGTTGGCATCTGACTCAAGTTTTTTAGATCAGTGCTAATTTATAGAGATATTTCTGAAAGACTCTGGCCTAACATTTAATCAGCAGTTTGAATTGTATCACTGAAAAACAATTCCTAAAAAAATAAATAAAAATAAAAAAAAACATTTGGGATAGTAACTTTAATTTTCAGGGGGGTTTTTTGGCACCAAGACACTTTATGATAAATAAAATCGCTATCATCAAAATTTCAATTTAAAGTCCACATGCATGACCTTCTCCATGATATCTCCATCATTATTGTAAAATTCATGCCTTCATTTTTAAAAACCTGCCTGCTTCATTGGAGATTAGCAGCAAGAAGGAAAGCCATCCTGGATTTGTTCCGTCCTGACTGCATGTTCTCAGACTTTTCAGTGTGTGGAAAAAGAGCCTCTGTTGCTCTTTGTGCCCATGGAGCTCGGCACTGCCCCCTATGAGTATGGCATGGTACTTTCTGGCTCACCATGTACTAATATGCATTTATGGCTAATCAGAGAGACTAAATATGTCAAACATTAAATATTTCAGACAGACTGTGGAACATCAGCATATGTAACGGGTGTAATCAAACATGAATATTGGTGAAGTGAAGAGAGGCGACAATGGGAATTCCCAAGCTGCTTGCATCAGTCACTGTGTGATATGGCGCCCCCAGAGGCACAGCTTGTCACTGCCTCACATCACCTTCTTCCCATATATTTGAACAAGCAATTTCTAAATTCGTTTTTTTTTCGACTTTTTGAATTTTGAGATCACACAGAATATAAATTCATAGCACAGACAAGTGGGTAAAATTACTTTTTTCTAATAATTGTTAGAGATTTACTACCTCCTTTGACTGCAAGTCACTGCAGAAAACATATTTTTGTATTTACTCAATATGTTTGTCTGGTTTTAATTTAAAACATTTAAGTGTGACCCAAAATCAAAACCAGCAGATACACATAAGGAAGGAATTTGGTTTTCACAGCACTCTAGATATCATAAATGCTCTAAAACAAACAAAACATGTTCCTGCATCCTTTCTGTGTCCTTAAGTGACTCTGCATGTGTTCAGCATCCTTTCACCTGAGCTTGTGTGTGACAAAAAGTTGCTTAACGCAGAACTTTCACCGTGGGGCTATCACTGCTGTGGAGTTCTGCTATCAGCTGGCATCTGTCCACTCCCATCTTTCCCCTCTCTCTCTCTCTGCGCTGCGCTGTTTTTCACTCCCTGTGTGAACCCAGCTTTTTTATTTCGAGCATCTGTATAGCTGCCTCTGTGCCTTTCTCTCCTCTCTCCTGTGTGCCTCTGTCGTTCAGTCTGTCTGTATCCGCTGACCCCGTCCTCATTACCGTCACAACACTGCAGCAGCCGGTTGCCTGAGTCACAGCCACACCGCTGTCGATGCCTCTCTCGTCCCACTCCCATCCACTTAAAGCTGCGTAGAGGGAGTGCTGGGGAAGAGAGAGAGAGAGAGAGAGAGAGAGAGAGAGAGAGAGAGAGAGATGAGGAAGAGGTAAAGAGGCAAGGAGGGGAGATTCATAGAACACACATGGCTCCTTAGGCTGCTGGTTTAATGTATTTAGTGTATTTTCTGAAGTATTGCATCTGAAAAATAATAAACTGTGATAAACTTTAAGCTGGTTGACTCGTTTGGGAGTGATTCTCAAAGGATTTCCCCATAACCACTTTGTGAATGTAATGACTGGGCAGGCGGAGAGACAAGCAAGTAACACCTACATGCGCAGACTACAAAGCCATCCCACAAACACAAATCGGTTCCCATGGCAACCATTCACTGACTGACAGGCTAGTTCCAGGGAGCGAACAAACTGCACATCAGAGATTTTCCTCTGCACATGATTAGAAGTACTTCTGAAATAAATAATAACGTAGGCACATGTTAATGATGTCACTGAAGAAATGCAACATTTAACTGCAGATGTCAGTTTTTTAGCAATATACTTTAAAATATAAACTTCATTTCCTGCTTGACAAGACAGTTGTGCGCTCACCACTCAGATCCCTGTGACTGTTGGGAATTATTTTCAGGTGGGTTTTGTGCACAAGTGGTGCTTAACTGATTGTTTCTGGCAGCAGACAGTGCAGGTGGGACTGAGTCAAAATAAACTACCCATGTTGAAGGCAGCGAAGGAGCATGTCACCCAGTCCTGCTCATGGCCAAGAGGGAAAAGGGCGGGGGGAAATCGTTCTTCCATTTTTGGCAGTCATGTATGGCTGCGTGGTGCAACAGGATATTCACTGGGCGCTGTGATGTTGCAAACCCACTTGAATTTTTAGTGTCACAACTCAATGAGGTGGATGAGTCCCTCCGAAAAAAAATGATGCAATTTTCATCACGCAACTATGTCAACGGGAGGCAATTCCGATACTTTGGATGGGTTATGGGAGAGTTGTTACTCCATGTAAGCTACTTTTGATGTCATTGGTTCAGGACAATACTCTGAGAGCTGTGGGCCTCTTTAGCAATGAGCTTTTCTGTCTAACCCTCCTTTTGGAGAGTGATAATGACTTTATGTTGGACAATTAGCAAATCATCAAGGACAATGTCCTGCATGTTTTAATTTTCCCAGGTTAAATACATCAAAATCAAATGATTGGTTCATTGCCACACCTCTGCTGGTCCCCATTTTTAATTGATCTTGTGTAATATTCAAAGTTTCTAAAATATCCAGTTTTGGGATTAAACTGTAAGCCACACTATTTAATGAGAACAAAAGTAATTATTAAATCTTTATAAGAATTTCACTTTTTAAATTGAATTACTGAAATAAACATTTTTGACTACATTTTAATTCATTGTAATGTGCCTGTAGTGTTGGATAATTAACTACAACGTTGAGAAATTATTTCTTTTCAGAGGTCCTATCATGGAAAATAACATAATAGAGATGTAACAATTGTTTGAAATAATCTCAGCAAATGTTTGGAATACATACAGTACACAGTGATGGCAAGGGATTCATATGCAGTTTTGAAACAAGCCTTGGGAGCAGCAAATTGTTTGATATTTTCATCAAACTTTAAACGAATCCAGTTGTTTTACTGGTACATCCTCCCATGATGCCGCAGGGAACAACTTCCAGACTTCTTCAGGGTGCTAAAAGACTCAGCCAATTTCAGAACCACCTTCAAAATGTGTTCCAGCTTGAGGCAAAAACAAAAAACAAGGTAGATAAAAAAAATAAGGGAGCAGGCGAGAAACCCAATGTAGGAATGTGGCGAAGGAGGAGGAGGAGATAGTGAGTGCAGGTGCTTGTTGTGTGTCAGCAAGTGTCAGAGGGAGGAGAGGGTTGCGGGTTGAACTTGGCCAATCCTCTGCGCTGCACTCTCATCTGAATTAAACTGTGCAAAACAGGCCCCAGGGCTCGGTTGCTAAGCAGAGAGATGGGCTTGCCGATTTCCACCGAGACCTCAGTGGCGAAAGCCTCTCTGATGACCTGAACCAGACAGCCCATAATAATGAGCTGTGCCATGGCAACAATAGAGACCCCAAATAACGGGGTGCAGTGCTCGTTTGCAGTAAAGAGGGGGATTATGCATGTTCTGCCAGATGATTTGATTGTTCTGCTGCACCCCATGTTGTGACACAGAGTGACCACACAAATGTGCCATATGGAGCATGTTTATATGGAGCATGTTTTCTCAGTGGTTTTTGCTTTAAAAATTTTTTGCCAAGAAAATATTCAGTGAAAATCTTCAATGAGGCAACACCAGGTAAACTGTGGTATGCCAAGTTTGCGCTCTCTTCCTCTTTGTTTGTCTCTCTGGTTGAGGATGGGCAAATTTCTGGCTATTGTTTAATTTGTAGCCATAGAGACATGTTGGCAAACTTGGTAACCGTGGCAGCAGGGATCCTGTTTGTTTCCCAGAGAGCACTCAAGGTCCGCTCGTAAGGGCATTTTCTTGAGGTCTTGTTTTTTATTTTCCTCCTCCCTCTTCTCCAAGGGGGTTTGGGGGTTGGTGCAGCTGGTTCAAGAATTGCTAGTGACCTTTCAGATTTTAGAGAGTGGAGAAGGCTAAACAAGCCAAAGTCTGTTACTCTGTCAACAAACACTTAAAGGTCTCAGGAGAAGTTGGGGGGCCTCTGGGGGCCGTGGAATGCTATTCATCTGGAGTGTAAGGCGAGCGCGGCCAAGGATGCTTCAGTAGGGCACGTAAACAAGGACAAATGCCTAGCCGTTCTCGTAATAATCTGGTAGCGATATGCACACGCTGGCTGGGGCACTACGCGTGACTGCATGTTAAAGGTTAAGTGAAACATATGAATAATTATGTGCTGTCTCAATGATTCCCTTGTTTGGAGGTCTAGAAACAGTCACCAAAATTAGCAGTGGCATTGCAGATGTAGATACATTTGTAGATGCAATGGCAAAGGCATGGTTGTCTTTGTGCTGTGTGTGTGTGTGTGTGTGCGTGTGTGTGAGATGAGATGACTGACAGGGTTGCTGTGACATTTTTGGTGCCATTTTTTTTGTTTTGTTTTTTTCAACTGATTAATATAGATTTGGACATCGCTACCATAGGGCAACTAAAATGTCATGACTGAGATGTGGTGTTTTTGCACTGAGACCATTTCCTTTCTGTTTCTCTTTTTGTTTTCTTGGAAAATGTTTCCTTTCATTGGAGATGGAATAACGGATATGTAAAATTTCTTTTATCGTTCATCCCTGTGAGACCATGTCAAAAATGCAGTGCATTATAAAGTATTGTTATTAATTAACTGTAACATATTTTGCCACATTAAGGCCAAAGACTTCCCCTTGTCGGATTTGAAATTTGTGTGAAAACCAACAAAATGCAGTGCTTAATTTAAAAGGTAAAGTATTCCTTTTGAATCAAAGTATGCCTCCCATCATAACTGTAGTATTCAAGATCACCTAACCTGTCAAGACCAATAATTTAAGGGAGGTGTGACCAAGACTAAACTAATCTGAAATCTGTTTCAATACCATCACTGTTAATATAACAGTGTTGTTATGCTGTAAATGTTCAAAGAAAATCAAAATTTTCAAAAATGTCAAAGGTAAAGTTGTATTACAATATAACCAGGAGTGAAATTCTTCAAAACTGTATTTGTGCTGAAATTAAATTAGACTCACTCATGTCTTCATGAAAGTAAAAGTGTTAAAGGTGTGGTCAAGAGTATTAGGGGATAACTAAAGTGTGCTGGATGCATATGTACAACACAACTATTTCTTTGTGAAAAATATTTAAAACTATTTACAATTTTCTTTACATGTAACAATTGCCTTTCTGCTTTCAAGGGACTTCATGTGCATGATTTATTTTGCAAGGCAGCATAAGAAAGCAGACATTTTTCTGACCTATTAGGTTCCCTAGAAAGCAACCTCATAACACACTGCTATTAATATGACACAGCAAGTTCCCAAGAGTAAAATTTAAGCAGTTTAAGTAAAAATGTGTTGACCCTTGCCTTACCATCAGGCCACTTCTCCACACACCAGCGTCATCTCGCATTTACAGAGCACTGACTCTTCCAACATTTAAAGCCCACATTTACAGAAATGTTAATTAACCAGCATACTAAGAACAAATACCATCAGCAGACGAAGAAAAGCACATTTTAAATGACAGTGTTAGTCGTGGCCCGATGTGGCCAATGCAATTAGCTGCTGCCAGCCAAGGCGACTGTGGCGATTTTTCTTGCTTAACTCATTAGAGGGGTCTCCGGCAGTGTGCTCACTCATGTCAAGTCTGCATAATTACTTTAAAACAAGGGGGGGAAGAAATCAAAGTAGCCACTGTCTGGTATTGTTCACTGCCCCCTCATCTTGGAATTTAATTAGGCGTTCCTTTTAATAAAAGCCCATTTGGGATGAAACGCCAACGATAATAGTATTCCGATCCCCTAAAGGCTGTCACGTCTTCATCCACTGCTCAGATGGACACTGACAGGTGACATTATGGCTCATTTTATGGGAAAATATCAAAGCACTTTTGTGAGATGGGGGAAGAATTATGAATAAAAGAAGTTATGATTTGCAAACATTAGAAACTAAAAGTAATTAATAAAGATCTAAAAAATATATTTTTTATTGTGTTATTTTAATAATTCAATATCAGCCTTTTTATGAAATAGCATAAAACTTTACTTTTTACCTTGATTGTCACCATCTAATACTATTCTTTGTTGAGATGTGTGTAATTTCAGGACAATTGCCTTGTTATTGTTATTTAGTGTCTGCCAATGAGCTTGGGGGGATTTCAGAAAGTCCAGCTTTGAGGCCTCACATCCAGCCTCACACCAACAAAGCTCCAGCCACATAAGGAGTTACCAACTAAATCAAACCCTTCCACTCGGGTGCATCAGCCACAATTTCATATTTAATTGGTCACAGGTGATTTGCCCTTTTTCCAGAAGTGGTGATGGCTGTTGGATGGTCTGGCATCTTAACACATGGCCAGGCCCTCAAGGAAACTAGTTCAGTCCTAAGTCCCCTGTCTGATGAATTCATAATATGGATGTGGATCAGTAAAGTGCCACCTCTTCAACTTCTCCCATAAGCTTTTGTTGGAGTCCAGCGACCCTGAAAGAATAAGACAACAGATGGATAGATGGTTGGACTATTTGATTAAAATAAAATCTGATTTTGTTTTATTTTATTTAAAATATATATTTTTGATTTAAAAAAGAATAGAAAAGCAATCTATTTGTAATTTTTAAATGTATTCAAACTCTAGTCATATTCAATAACTAAAAATATGATAAGATACTGATGAGGATCGACTGGCAGATTAAAAGTACATTTTGAAAATAACTTTTAAGAAGGGATCAACTTTTTTCCCCCATTGGTTTAATGGAATATTCCAGTCTTCTAAGAAATGAAATGTCAGGTTTTCATTGTGGAGAATCATCATAACTACAGGAAATATAGACTTAAAACATCGGTCTATTTGTAATTAATCCATATGATGCATTCCAGTTACTGAAATACAAATGTATATGAAACAGATATTTTCTTAGCTTATTCAGGGCACAAGATAAGAGGCATTATGTGTATTATAGCAGTTTGTATAGTGAAATATCTATTACATGATTATCAAACACTGATATTGACTAGATGAGTAAATGAGATCATGAGTTGATCTGGATTAAGCTGGTACGTTTCTCTGCTTTTTCGTTTTCTGTTTTGCTCTGGATCACTTAAATCTGTATCTATTTTCACCATCAGCACTTTCAACAACTCTTTCAAACCCACTCCAGTTATAAATATAGTACTACGGCCAAAAGGATGACGCACCAGAGTAACAAATCAAGTGTATTTTTGTTGCTCAGCATTCCAAATGATAGAAATGTCATTTACATGGCCCTCAATGTTTGTTTTTCTGCATGATTTCCCATAATTCAGACCAGAAATGGGCAACTGCCTTATTTCCCCTCAAAGATACAATTTGACTTGCTTCATCAGTCAAATGACCATCTACTGATCTGACAGCATGTCATTAAAATATAACTTAAACAACTTTTTTTTTTGTTTTGTTTTTGCTGGAAAACCGCAGAGGACATTCTCCAATCCGGGTTAGTACACATTTTTCACATTGATACTCTGGAAATAGATATTCTATTCTAGTTTCTTTTTACTTCTTATCCAGATATGTAAATTAGTGAAAGCCAATTCCAAATCTGTTCCGACCTAAACTTATAGTCTTAGTTCTTTCATGACCCAATTCCACAATAAATTAATACTTCTGCATTGGCCAGGTATTGATCTCTTGGGAACTGAAGACAAAAATTTGCCTGGCCTCGCTTTTGGTCTCAATGCAACCAAGATAGGGTATGCAAGTTAATGCACATTTAACACACATTACAGTCACATTTAAAGCACTTTGTAGACATCTTAAATGTTGGAATTTTGCGTAATTTATGTCTAATTTCCACAATTGGTTTACTGGATACCTCCATTTATATTTGTTGTGTGTTGTAATTTTGAATGTACTGGAGAAGAAAGACAGAAAAATGTAGAGAGCCAGCAAAAACACAGGGAAGATGCATATAACTTTTAAACAATGGCTTACAATAACATTTTGATGTTGTATACTTCAGATACTCAGAAAGGAATACTGTGCATTTAGCATTCTCAAATATTTTAGGTAGATGACCATACACTTTAGATATGTTGGTTTGCTAGAAGATATTTGTTCTTGCTTTTTATATGGTCCACGAGCCACTTATTCTCCTTCTGTCCTTGATTTCACCTGGACTCTGTTTGTACACAACTCGTTTCTCTCATATTTCTCCTTTGAATTCCGATGACACATTTTTTGCCCATAAATTCACGTTTTTTGAAGGGATTGATTTCTTCTCGGAAATGAAGGTGACGGCAAAGATATGTAAACACTTAAGAATCAACAAAGAGCGACAGAAACACAATGTAAGAGCCCTTGATCAAACATTCACCTCAAAGGGAACACCAATCTTTCAGTGATTGGTTGCTCTCATTTATATCTCATGACAACAGAAGGGGGGAAAAAAGTTTAATTTCAAAGCACACTGTACAATGTACTCTTTATAGAGCAGTCAGAAATTCCAATTAACATTGTGTTTTGGTATTTCTAAAGTTTCTGTCACATTGAAGACTAAAATAATATCTATGTCAAAGAAAAGATAACAAAGTGATCCTTGTCATTCCTAGCTGCACCTTAACTTCAGGACTTTGAAGTATTTACACAGAGCATTCCGTCTGTCCTGATGAAGCTTTTATGGGTGTTTTTGTTTCCCTTGGTTACTTAATGAAAACATCAAGGACACGTTGGCCGCTCACCAAACAACTTTGAAGAATGTCTTTAAGTGGTTCTGCGTAGGCAAAAGTTCTCAGTACATTTAAGCTGGCTTTGAGTTAGAAGTGGTATAAAACAGTTGATGACTGTGAAGATGAGTGACGGACTGACAGCCTGTCCAGGTCAAAAAATACCTTTCGTCTCACGTCAGCTGGATGAGATGAAAGAGAATCACCCAATTGTCTGTCCATCCATCCATTTTTCCAGCCAAGCACAAATATATCCATTAATTTACCAATTTCACCCTCTATCCATTTATCCACATACTAAACTGTCCATCCATCTACCCAACCACTGAGAGATACCGGTTTAGCTGCAAGTTGAAAGGATTTGGAGTCCATACTCAATAAAACCACAAATCAAAGAAAGATGTTGACTCATGATTAAATTACATTAAATGACATAAATTCCCTATGGTACAACAAGTTTTACAGCAGTGTGAGGAAGATGAGCTTGCGAAGCCAAAAGCGTTTCATAGAAATGTGCTCAGAATTAGTGACAGGGAGAGAAAGAGGGGGAAGCGCAGGGGGGAGGAGTGCAAGAAAGCAGAGGCCGAGTGAGAAGCTAATTAAAAAGATAAGTGACCAGCAGTTGTGGCCTGTCAGGGTGCAGAGCCACAGCTGAAGTTAACCCGCTTTATGCTGGATGGCAGCAGCTGACAGTCCCAACTGAGGCTTTGTATGGCCTCACCTGTGATGGAGGGGCTCTCTGTTCGCAGGTGAAGGGCTACACAGGCTGAGCTGGCACTTATACACTCTATTAGACACACACACACACACACACACACACACACACACACGCGCGCGCATGCACACAACTATTCGGCCTTCTCTTTCCCACTGTCTTGGTGCTTTTCTCTGATTCTTATTCTCTCCTTCCCTGGCCTCCTGTGACAGATCCAGGCGGTGGGTGGTGGCGCTGGCACATCGTTTCCTCCTCTGTCTCTCTCTCTCTCTCTCTCTCTCTCTCCTCTCTTTTCCTCTCTCCAACATGCACAGATACACACCTACACTCCAACGTGGGGTTATAATTAATACTTCTCCCGTATCCATATTTCATACTGTTTGCTTAGAAAGAGCCACGGCTCTGGAGTGTTGTGAGGGAGAGGGAGGGATGCTAAAAAAGATTCAGAAAAGATTAATTAAAGGTGGAAGAGGGGAAGAAAAGGGATGTGTCCGGGGAAAGCAGCAAGCTCTGCACAATGCGGCGCACTTCATTTGAATAACGGAGCAGCGTGTTTTTCTACTGTTTATATGTGTGTGTGTCATGGCGACACCACTCTACCTGAAATGAAGGATAACAACCGCACAGGATTAGAAAACGCGCCATCTATCCTCCAAGTCTTCCCCTTCCTCCCCCCTCCCCATCCTCCCCCACTTTCTCCACATTATTTGTATTCAAGGTTTTTCAAAATGACATTGCAATCTGATGATGCACCAGCCCATTATATTGTCTAGCAGGACAAATACCCCACCGTTTTTCTGTGTAGAACTAACACAATTTTTCCATGTCAAAGTCTCTGTGTGTGTGTGTGTGTGTGTGTGTGTGTGTGTGTGTGTGTGTGTGTGTGTGT
>NW_006799981.1:628306-680274 GCF_000485575.1 Poecilia formosa | reverse complement strand
GAGTCTCTGTGTGTGTGTGTGTGTGTGTGTGTGTGTGTGTGTGTGGGTGTGTGTGTGTGTATGTGTGTGGGGTAGGAGCGTTGGTAATATTGTGGCCGTCCAGGGTGGAGGCAGGGCCCTGGAATATTGTCATTAATCCTGGAGGAGGGCCACAGCGCACTCAGATTATTAGAGAAATAAATTTGCATGCTACATATGAGCCAGGTGAAAAGCACCGAAGGCGCAAATTATATTTCCCTGACAGGCCGAGCGGGAGAACGGAGGCTGCCACCATCTTGCTCCAGTCCACACAGACCAGCGCACACATTCACAGAGGTACAGAGCTTTGAAAATAGATATTAACACCCCCACATTTTTTGTTTATATTTTGCAACTTACAACCACAAACTTAATTGTGTGTTTGCATGGTTTTATGTGATGGATGAAAACAATGTGCCTAATTGTGAGCGGTAAAGATAGTGATGCAGGGTTTTCAACATTTCTTACAAGCAAAATCTCAAAAATGTAATATGTAGGTAAGACTAACCTAATTTTCTCCAATACAGCTAAATAAAAAGTTGAGCAAATTGTCTTCAGAGGTCCCTGAATTAGAAAATAGAGTCCACCTGTATGTTACTTCAGTTTCAGTATAAATTCAATTGTCCAGTTGAGGCTTAGAGGTTTGTTAGAGAGCATTTGTGAACAAACAGTTTCATGAAGAACAAGGAACAAAACAAACAAATCAGTTAGAAAGTTGTAGAGAAGTTGAAATCAGGGATGGGTTGTAAGACAATATCCCAAGCTTTGCTATACTTTAAGTGCATAGAGTATAGCATAACGGCAAACCTAATGACAGTTCAGGTCATCCACCTATTCCAGGGGTGTCAAACTCAATTTCACCGAGGGCCACTTCAGCATATTGGCCCCCCTCAATGGGCCAGGTGTGTTAAAGAAGGAATGCATCTAAAGTTGGAGATGGTAGCTCTGGAAAACTAGACTTGGGCACCTTTAGCATGAATGTATAAAAATACAATGTTAAAAATAAATTAAACACCACCTCATATTGTTAAATAACTGATTTTATGTATTGAAGTTTTAAATATTACATTTGAGTTTCCATGGATGTAAAATTACTGCTCAGTTTAAAAATTACAATATTCAAATAAGTGTTTAAAGGTAAGCAAACATAATAAAAACAAGTCAACAAGTCACATGGGCAGACATTATAGACTTTACGCACATATTTAGTCTCAGAGGCAACTGAAATCAATTAATTAAAAAAATTCTTTTTGAATATCATCTCATGGTCTCTGAACTAAATGCGTCTTTCTGACCGGGAGCTGACAGCGTGTTGAAGAGTTATGGACCGGACGCTTTGGAGCGTCTGGTAGGAAGCGCATTACAAACCTTTGGTTGAAATGACGTGTTAAATTCAAGTCTCCATTACAAACCAGAGAAAACTAAAGAGAATGCAACGTTGTGTTAATCCATTTGAGGAGCCGGTAGTTTATCTTGAGGAAATAAATGATGATGCAAAAGTGAATTAGACTGTAACATGCGCAGTCCACTGCTCAACCACTGCGGACTGCGCATGTTACATGCGCAGTCCGAAGAATTAGAAACCGCTGGAAGTAACTCAACCAGCGGATTTAACAAATGGAGCCTTCTGGGATCACGTTACCCAGGAGAGCGGCGTTCTGGAGGAGCTGCAGACGTAACATCTGTGCGTTTCGGAGAAACAACGCAAAAAAAACAAAAAAAAACTAATAAATTAAAAATCCTAGTTAAAGCACACACTGGACCGCGCAGGGTAAAACACAGAGTTCAGTTGATCCGTTTGGATCAGACAGATCCAACTGACTGATGAATTAGCGCAGATTTTTCTGCAGATGGGAACCAGGAGGAAGTGCGTTCAGACCCCAGCGGGTGAAGTGATGCTAATTTAAGTGAAGTCGCTTAATTTAATTTATTAAAAGTTATTGGGCTGGTTTTTGTCACTACGAGAAAAATGTAGATGCATTTATTTGCTTAATTTGTGATGGGATCTGGATTCACGGTGAATATTAACTAAACCACATAAAATGCGACTAAATAGCCTATGTTAATGTGATTGTAATTTCACAGATAAAACATGACCGATTTTTTTGTTAATGTTGTCGGTCAAGATAACGTCTAGCGCGACCTGCCGCCCTGACACCAACTCACACACATCTTGTCGATGTCTCAGTTTTATTCGCTGGGAAAATCAATAAGCAGCTTGAGGTGACTCTGCTGCTCTCTAGTGGTGAGAAGCCGTAATGTTGGCTGGTAACAATCGGAATGCATTGTGGGAGATGTAGTTTGTAGTCAATTCGTGCTCAAAACCTATTTTAAGACAACCATTGGCCTATAAAATGCTGGGGCGGGCCACATAAAATGACATGGCGGGCCACATGTGGCCCGCAGGCCTAGAGTTTGACATATGTAACATAAACTGACAGGTTGGGCATAAAGAACATTCATCAGACAAGCAGCCAAGGGGCCCATCATAACTTTGGAGGTGCTGCAGAAATTCAAGATAAATATTAGTTGTGCACTTCAGATATTTCTCAAAGAAAAGTAGTGTTTAACAAAGCTGCAGTTCTGTAGTCAGTTGACCAAAAGCCATGTAGGTAGTTGCAATAAATATGTGGATGAAGGTACTTTGATCAGACTAGACCAACATTGACAATCCTGGAAGAAAACCTGTTAGATGCCCTGAAACACTTGAAGCTGAGGTGGAGATTCAAATTAATTATACTGTCAGAGAAACAGTAGAATAGTTTACATCAGAGCATATTTATGTGTTTGAAAGGCCCTATTAAAGTCAAGACTTGAAAATTTGCAGTGAGACATAAAAACTGATGTTCACAGATGCTCTCCGGCCAATCTCCGGCTTGTGCTGTTCTGCACAAAAGTCTCTTCAGTCTCTAGTGGTACAAAGCTGGTAAGGCAAGCCAGTTTTATGTGGGTAGTACATTTTCAGGAGGAAGAAAATGTACTTTCTCCCAGATGTAACTTTTAAGGTTACATCTGCAACCTTAAAAGTGTTGCAGATGTAAGTGCAGTGAAATGTGGTTCTACAAACAATTGACCTGGACTCATTTTATTTCCACATCAGAATTGCAGTATTCACCCTCCTGTGTTGCTCTAACATGCGAATACTCAATAAATTACATTAGGGTTTGTGTTTACAACACAACCAAATATGGGGTAAAATCGTCAAGGGGTAATGCCACTACAAGGCACTGTGCTTTAGGCTGAACATTTCTATATTTCTGTACGTGAAAGAAGAATGAGCAGGACTTTACTTTGTTTCTTGCTTATCTTCCTGTACAGAGGAATTTACAAAGAGACACAAGTAGTACTTAGCTTGTGTGTAGGTATAGACGAACCCCTGAGGAATGAAAGCTATGGGAGGACATTTTCAACATTTTCATCCAAGCATGTGTGTAAACCACCTTGTTTTTTAGATGCGTGTGTGTGTATTTCGATGGGTCCTGTGGCTCTGGGCTGTCCTCTAACCCTGCCTGTAATGGTCCATGCAGGCTCGGCTTAATGGGGTAGACACTGGTGTCAACTTCATTACTTTGCATCTATCGCCAAGAAGAAAAGTCTCTCCTCGCTCGCACTTTGACCACGCTTCGTTAGTGTCTCCTGCCCCCTTTGCCTTTCTCAAACCTCTAAAAGGAAATGTGAAACACTTTCAGAAGTACACTGATGAGATAATTTAGCTTCAAGCTGATTCAGTTGTATTTACTTCAAATGAGGCTATTTGGAGACGTGTCAAATAAGGATTAAAAATCCGACTATGGCTTATACATAGCACACAATCTGCAAATTGCAGAACTTCATGATTTGTGTCTACAAATAGGTAGATGGTCCTGAAATGAGGGCTTTAAGGAGTACACAACAGTCGTAGTTTGTTGCAGCCTTGGTTTTTGGGTCAGAATTTCATACACTTATGGTACAAAAGGCAAAATATACAGATTCTAAATGCCATCTATTTTCATCTATTTTAAACAGAAATAAGACCTTAGAAAAACAAATCAGTCTCATTAATGAACAGGCTTTAAAGTAGCAGGCTATCCATTACAAGGCAGGATTTGTCTGCCAACTTCACTATGTTTGATTTAACTGTTCTAAATTACAAGCATAAATTTGCTGAATTTACAAGAATCAGAACGCATTTTCTGATCAGTGAACTCACCATTCCCAGGAGCTAGCAGGTTGCTGACCCCAATTCCTTACCGCATGGAAGATGTTCTTATAACAAGTTAATACAGGTATAACCTCAAGTTGTCCTGTAATAAACATGATAATAAACATGATACATGAGCCTTGCCATTCAAATCAAACAACAGTTATTATAGAAAAGCGACATTGCCTCTGAGAGATGCATTGGTTACCTTCCAGGTCCAAGATTCTGTTGTGATGGACGATTCAGTTTGAGGAGTAACTTAAGATTCCTGTTTAAAGAGACTGGCAAACCAAGCCAGCTCCTTACAGCAAAGGCCTGATTAAAGCAGCATTAAAAAAGATTAAAGAAGCACTTCAGGAGAGATGTTTCCCTAGACCATACAGATGAAGACGCATGGTTCTATATGTCCACTGCAGTGTTTCTGTCAGTCATCTTTCATCTCTTGGCCTGTGCCGATAGGCAGAGAGCGAGCAGCAGGCGGTGTCATTCTGTTCTAAAGTCCCTAGTTAGGCATGCATATATTCCTATTATAGTCAGTGTTCCCGGAACAAGACAACAGAGAGCAAACAGAATGACCTTGAAATATTTATCCCCAGCTTCGCTTCGGAGAATTAAGTTTGGTGTCAGGGGCAACTCGCAGCTATCCAGTTTCACTTTGTGTGGAAGGGTACGTGCCTGCGAACACAAAACCCACACACATACACACGTCGTGTCCTCCTTTAGCCGGCTGTGTAGAGTGAGACAAACAGCTCATGTACCATCTTGCAGTGTTGAATATTGAAAGCGGTCAGGGAGGCAAGGCTTTGATTGGGACAATAAAGGCTGATGAGCAGGATCTTAGAGCATGGGAGAGGAGAGCATGCATGCTTGTGTATTTGTGTGTGTGTGTGTGTGTGTGTGTGTGTGTGTCACAGTGCAAGGGAAAAAGCCAAAACCATGAAGTGGATGCCAAGAGCTGCTAGGCCCAAAATACTGTTACTTTATTTTAGTGTGTGTGTGTGTGTGTGTGTGTGTGTGTGTGTGTGGAAGGGAAAAGGATGGTTAAGAACGGTGCAAATGACCCAATCTGAGTGAATGTGGGTCAGACACAAGACTTGCTAAAGTTGTAGGTTTTAATTTCATGACCCACGATGCCTCTTTGTGCCTCCCGGTTATGACGTCCAGTTAATAGAGACTGATTACAGACTGGTATCAAAAGGTATTTTTGTAGTTTCTTAAACTAATTATTCAACAGATGCATCCCTAGCAAAGGGGACTAATTGGTGAAACAGTTATGACGGCACAAACAAGACATTTGAGCTGTCAGACAATTGGTGGGGTTAATTTGAAGGCAAACCAGAGAGACAGAAAACCTAAGATTTGTGTTATAATTACCGTTGAACCATAAAACACTAATTATGAAAGGTCAAAGATAAGTTGGAAAGTGAAGCTGTAAACTGACTTTATGATTATACCTGACACTTTGTGTTGCAACTGTAAATAATAGCAAACTCAGAGTTTACTGAATTAATAAAAAGATTTTGACTCTCAGGCAAAACTTAACACAGCAATAATTTGTGATGGTTGACTGGTTATTTTTTGTAACGGTGCTTCTTGGTTAAAAATCTTGTACCACTGGAAAACTTACGTATTGATACTTAAATCTTTGTGAGGAAAATGCAAGTGAGTTGAACTTTTTTTACTTTTTACAATGCTGTTTTACGCTTTTGCTAGATTCATATGCATGCTCCTTTTTGCTGGTGTATGATGGTCCATTTAATGCAGCCTGAGTTGTCTGGACAGAGGTGCTACCTGTAAATGTGTGAACAAATCCACTAAAAACGAGCTGCTAAAATATTATCACTTCTTATTTTGTATTGTCCAGCTTTAAAAATTGAACAAATAAGGAATAGATAAAAAAAATAATAATAATCTTGAGTTCATGAACTCATCAGACCAAAATATTACTATCCAAAATTGCAAGAATGCCACTTGCAGATTGGCAGTGAGTGTGTGAATGAAATCACAAGGAACTAAAAAACATCCGTCTCCTTCATCAGGGTCCACCATCTGAAAATGGAGACAGTACAGCACAACTGTAAACCAACCAAGACTTGCTAACGGAAACAGACAGCTTGGCCGATAACATCACAAATCACAGAAGAAACCAGGAGCCTCCAGATGTGTCCAGAGGTGCTGCAGACGACAGAATAACTGTTCGCAGCACTTTTTAACATTTCAAGTGGTATGGACACTTTATCAAAGTACAATGTATGTACTGACAGAACATTTCGGGAATGAAGTTCTTAATCATGCACAAATTTAGTGTAACCTTTTTATTTTAAAATCCAGTCCCCCTGCATGTCAGACATAAATCAATATTTTTCTTTCCTTTCGTAAAATTCTTCACAAAGTTTAAATCCCAGTCCTATTTTACAGTTACGACCTTTCAACCCCCGATGATGAAGAATCACCAGCAACTTCTTGATATATATTTAGATGTTTTGCTAATGATCCATCACAGAATATCTGAAGGGACATCTGTACAGAAGATGCATGATGGGATGCCTTGCCAAAAGCCTCTTTGTTGTACTTATGTAATTGTCATGTTCATTGGGAATTTTTTATTGAAACAATAACAAAGCACATGTCCACAAATTAGCTTCACTTTCTCCCATTCAACTTCTCATTGTCCTCAATGCCTGTGAGGGCTTAGAATAATGGATGATTGGAGAGGAGAAAGGAATCAGTGAGAAGCGTGTGTGTGTGTGTGCGTGTGTGTGTGTGCGTGTATGCATGCAGCCTTTGGCAGTGTGGTAAAGAAAAGCCTCCCAGATTGTTTGAGCCCAGTGGAAGGAAGCCTGCCAGTTTCTCCACCACCGGGACTCTCTGACCTGCGCTTGTGTTTGTTTGCGTGTGTGTGTGTTTTTATTATGATTTGTGTTTTTATTATGATTGTGAAGCCTTCGTATGGTTCTGTATGCGTCCCAATCTCTGTACATTTATATAGAGCGTGTGAATGCGCATACTTGTGTTTCCGTCCATTCCTGAGCTTGGTCGTTGGCCATGTGCACCTGTGTGTTGTGGGTGTAGGTGAGTGTGTTCATGTGTGGGAAGCAAGCAGATGAAGAGAAGACTCGGCGCATATTCAGCGTGATCTGAAGCCTCACCTATGTCAATATATTTAGTGTACAACCCAGCTCCGTTTCTCATTATGCATTCTCATCTACTGCTCGATGTTGCGAATCTTACATCTCAATTAGCCTCTGTGTTCTGGACATAATCCAGCATTATTTGTGGCAAGCAGCGGGATATTAAAGCAACTAAAAATGGCATCAAAAGCAAGCATGAAGAGCAAATAATAGTTTTCCTCATAAATATGAATGCCATGACATTATTTTGTTGCGTGTTTATATCTTTCTGTTCTGCGTGTGTGGCTAAATTAGACATGAGTGTGACCATTAAAAGGTTATTTGGCTGTTATAATGGCTACTTGCAGCTTTTTGGGAGATTATTGTCCTGTTGATGACACATTTTGGGCCAAGCTTCAGCTGTTGAACAGATGGCCTCACATCTGACTCTGGAGTACAGAGACATTCACAGTTTACTCATTGACTGCAAGGTGTCCAGGTTGTCTGGTTGAAAGACAAGCCCAAACCATCAACCTTACAACTCCTTGCTTGCCAGTTGGCATGAGATCTCCACACACCAGACCTTATTTCAATAGTCTTGGTCTATATCTATGTTGTTTTTGGCAAATGTTAGCCTGGCATTCATGATTTCCCAGTTTGATCAGTGTGAATGTACTTGAGTTTATTTAAGGACAAAAAAAATCTGATGATTAAATCTGAGATTTAAGAAAAAAATAGTGGTGAATAAAATTTAATTCTGCAAAATGATGGACTGACCTTAAATAATGGGTAGGAACAGTTGCTGCGGTTATTTCATTGCAGATGTATTTCCACCATCGCAGATGATCAGAAAGGTGCCAAATCTCATGTCTTAACAGAAATGATGATGGTTTTGAAGAAGAGCTGGTACTCTTCATTTGTAATCCTGTGGAAGCTGCAAAAATTAGCTTTTCTGAGTTCTTAAAAAATATTCTTCCCCTAAATTCAAACGCTTTCTATTACATTGTTGAAAGTTTCTCACATGGCTGTAGCCTTCAAAACTCTGTTTCTTAGAATAAACCAACCCTGTTGAAAACAGTGGCAACTTTTAGGAAAGAGTGAATGTCTTATTCACAAAAACAAAATTAGCCACGGGCAATTTCAAACTCATGCCGCTCTGATCTTTAAAACAAGAAGACTCCATGGCTATTACTCTCCAGTGAGAAAATTTACTATTTTGTGATTTAGCTAAACTGACTCTTTATACACTTACCTCCTCTTTGAGTTGGTATCGTTAAGATGTTTCGATCTGCCAGTGTAAGAGTCGGATCAAAGCCTTGCTGAAGGGCACCTTGACAGTAGCTGCTCAAGGAGGAAGCAGCTTTTCTTTGACATACTTCAGGTTTTAAAATGCAGCCAGTGCCTTGTCAGCATAATCTTGGATCCTGGCCCAGAGAGTTCTCCTTAATCTTGCATTACCATATCTGCTATGGAGAGCCATATGAACCTGTGAAATGGGAGCAGAATCCCAGATACATACACAAGTGAATACACACACATTTTACCCGTTTACTGGACCCTTTGTTTTTGAGTGGGCTTTTATTGCGTCTGACATGATGTAAATTTCCCTCCAAAGTGTGCTGCTACTACAATACCCTTTATGAAACTTTCAATCTGACTTCTTACTGAAGAGTAA
This sequence comes from Poecilia formosa, assembly GCF_000485575.1. Taxonomy (NCBI): domain Eukaryota; kingdom Metazoa; phylum Chordata; class Actinopteri; order Cyprinodontiformes; family Poeciliidae; genus Poecilia; species Poecilia formosa. Next base: position 671,291 of record NW_006799981.1, on the reverse strand, counting down.
CAGATGAAAAATAAAAGTCTTTGACAAAGCAAACAACTGTAATCATTTTTTTTCACAGCCAGTGCATAAATGCCCTATATTTATAAAGGTAAAATCAGAGGCATATTCAATAACTTTTTGCAGCTCTTCACAGTTATTCTGAGCAGCTGCAGCTTGTTCCATTTTCATAGAGATGGTTCATTCATCATTAGATGGATGTCTGTTCATGTAAAACTTGTGGGTCACCATTTTCTTGTACGGATATTGCTTTTTCTGATGGTATTGTAATAAAGCTGCAAGAAGAAAAAAGAATCAAGGTATCTGCAGGATAAAGCTGATTTTGCTAAAATACATCCTCATGAGGCACAGAGCCTGATGGTGTTTTTTTTTTTAGCTCGTTGGACATGGTGGCCACCTTATTGAGTAAGAAATTCCTGGCAAACCTCAAAGAATCACACATGGTTATATGTTATTGAATCTGAAACTGCAATTAATTGATTGATGACTTTACATCCAGAAATGTGAATTTCTTGTTGCCCTATGGCATTTATTTTGCCTGCGCCTAAGGAGCGATTTAATAAACCACTAACTCTGAAATAATTTATATTTTTAATTTACATTCCATGGAAAAACACACAAATCTGGAAGTTTATTAAGACTGAACCGCATATTGTATTGAATCCCTTTGATTGTTTAGTGCAATCAATCTGTTTTGTGAGTTATTCTGTTGTAATATTATTGCCTTTGTGTAGATTTCGTGTTTATGTAGGTGTCTAATTACATATTATTATAAATCCCAGCGGGTTCAAATTGCTCATTTGACAATTTGAGCCTCTTCTTTAAAATAATGTGTTACAGATTCTTTTGGAGAGATTTGTCCAGAAGTAATTTTTATGCTGAGTTTATACTTTAAAGTTAAGCTCTTTTTTTTTTTATTAAAAAAAATCTATTGGTCAGTTAATCAGACATTTTGTTCAGACTTCTATCCCTACTTGAATGGTCCAATTTTCACATCAGTATTTAATTTACAGAGCAGTGAGAGCAGCCCAGGTGTAAGAACATTAACAATGGCTCTTTTCTATTCCTGAATCCCAGCAAGTCACAGTGACACTGAGCTTTTTATACAAGGTAACAGCACCCTGCAAAACAAACAGCTTCATGGAACTGAGCCATTTTGTGTTTCTGCTTTTGTATTACAGCGTCTTTTGTCAAAAATAGCCTGAAGAAATTGTCTTATCTGGGAAAAACAGGTCTGCTTCTTTTCTGTTTTGTTTTCTTATTAAATGGTTCAATTTTGGAGGGAACTCTTCCAAAAAGAGCTGTTAATCTGAAGCTACAGTTCCGGTCAGAAGTTTACACAGACTCATCGTAGGCATGAATGTCATATCAATTTAGGGCTTTTAAGGATTAATTTGAGCTCTTCTTTTCCAATGCTGAATGATTATACAACATACACCTGCAAGTATTTAAAAAAAAACAAAAACAAAACAAGGATCATGTCACCTATGACATATTTTTTAGTTGGAGAACAGAAAGTAATTCATGAAATCAAGTAAATCTGCAACTTGAAATAATCTAATGCATGAAGAAGGATATTTGGAAAATTTAAGGTTTTTTTGGGATCCAAACAGATTGTGTTCAATCCCATCCATGAATTATATAGTTTCATCTATCCAATTCATAGAATGGACTCACAAAGTTTCTAAGGAGAACATTTGTGAATCCAAAGTTTCTTCTTAGCATTTTCATTTTTCAAATCATATCAATAAGGAAAAACACAATTAAACTCACGCTTTTTGTAAAACCCTGAGTTCTTCTTAAATCATAAAGTTTGTTCATGTTTTGTTTTTAATTGTTGTGCAACTTTTTCACAAAAATTTTATCAGTAATAACAAAAGAAGCAATTGAATTATTTACAGTAAGCAGACACACACATTTTACATTTAAGGCATTAAATGTGTAGTCATTGATTTGAAGTAAATTTAAAGAAATTGAAAAATATATTTTTTTCTTTATATTTTATTTTTTATATCTTCCATTTTCGTCTTTTGGCATTATGCCGGCATGCCCTTAAAGCCTGCCAGTCTATCGGAGGACAAACTTTTTTCATCAATAGTTTAGAAATATTTCAGAGGATTGCTAAATTTACCTCTGATGGCCATTAAAAGCAATGAATGTAAATGTTTAGCCTATGAAAGCCTTTAGTGTTGTACACTGACCTGTCACAGTAAGTCCATCTTGCTTTCTCCAACGGCGCCAGACAGCTGACAGTAGCCTTCTCCTTCCTTTCTCATTTTCACTCGCTGTGATAAAGAGCATATGTGAGTTCTCCGTCGCAAAATTACCCCCCAAAGCTATTCTAACAATCCACCCTATGTGGGCGTACATTTCACGATCGCTCTGAATCAAAGGTGGTGCTGGCAGGCAGAGAAGTTGACCGGGAGAGGGGAGAGATGTTTTACGTGTTAACCTCCGTTGAAAGGCGAAAGTACGTGGCAGCAGTCACACTGGGACATCCAAGTAGCCTGTAGCCACAGCAGGGATCAGCTGTCCGCTTGCTTTTCCAATGTGCAAGCCTGCCAGCAGATGTGATTAAACAGGCTTTGATGAAATAAATGCAGCTATTGATTCGGAATGGGTGTGTGACTTTCCGGCCCCCAAAATCTACCAAAAGCAAACGTGTGGAAGCAGGAAGGAGCTTTGCTTTTGAACCCATGTCCATCACCGACAATGTAGGGATGTACTTGCTTCGTAATCTTTGACAGCATTTCGGCAGAAATAGGTTCCACATGGAAGAAGGTGTGCTAATACACAGAGTTAGCACACCAGTCTTTGCTGGTCCTCTTCATGTCCATAAGATCTGAAAAGCTGGTCTGTAGATAAACGAGTTTTGTGGGAGACCTTGTGTATGATGCTAGCATGCTCTCTCCGACCCCCCGAGTTTAAACTGTAAAACGTCAATAGCCAACCTGTAAATGACAGGCACAAAGGGAGTGCGTTTAGCTGTGTGGCTGGTTCTTAAAAAGGTCACACATCCACACCCCCAAACCACAAACACACACAAAGGACAAGGATGAAAACCTTCATGCAATTTTGTGCAACTAACTCTGCTACTGAGGCGCCTCAGGTTTTGCTTACTTGAATATTTTTATCAAGTGATGAAATGAGTTGGCGGAGCCTCTCAAAACCCATAAAATAGACACCAGAGTGCATTCTCACAACCAACAGAAACTTAAAACTTGCTTCACTAATGCTTTTTCTGTCTTTCAAAGCTAAAATTTTACAAAATGTTACATGTAACATGTGAATTTTAAAAGATTTGTGCTCTCTTGTAGAGGAGCAGTCAAGTTTCAGTGAAATTTCACTAGTTTTTATTTTGCCAAACAAAAAGAATATGTCCAAGCTTCTTTCAATCCGGTTTTAAATGGTTAGATGGGTTGTTGCATGAATTAAAGCATGTGAGAGGAACACCAGTCACTATTTTTTGAAGTATGAGAAGGTAGATAAACTGGTAGTAAAACAATTATTGATTAGCAAATGAAAATATACACAAGTACCAAAGCCTACGATTATACACTACACACCAGACAGTGAATATAAAATCCAATGGTCAGTATTCAGTGATAAATAGTGTCCAGTCATTAACATACTCCTCAAGAGCTGGTGGATTTGTTTGCCCTCTTGAGGCCAAGAACAACGTTTGTTCTGACCAGAACACCATAAGTGCTGTGCTAGTTCACCCTCAGATGGTTGATGATGCAATTCTTAACCATGGGGTGTAGCATTGATGATTAGTCACACCTCTTTTGTTGTCCAACACATTACAGATTATTTCTAAAATTACATGAAACATGTATTTTATATTATGAGTATGTCCTTTTGCAGAATTACAGTTTTTCCTCATTTGATCCCATCCCATCAAGCATGTTGGAAGTAAAACATGATTAGTGCCAATGCAGACAACTGAGCAAAAATATTTCATAAAATGTGAGATGAACTGATGTCACATAATCTCTGTTTGCAGAGATTGATCTGATTGGTCATAGTTTATAGGCTCAACCAGTGTAGACAACCTCACTGACTTCTTATATATATTTTATCTCTCCTCCCTCCACAATCATCCCTTCATCTCCATCTCACCAGGCATGTGCTTGATGAAAGAAAAACAGAAACAAGAAAGTGAGAAAAAGAGGGAGACGGATCGGATTTCCATTCCACGTTGGATCACTGGAACGGAGTCTAAAACCACAGAGCGTACTGGCACTGGACAAAAAGGCTGGATTCAATAAATATGTGGACTAAGCGCTCCTATTCAGACCCCACAGTATTGAATTCCTTATTTAGGTCATTTACACTGGGCAAAATTGATACAGTATGAAGCTCAAATCTCTGTCTTTGCCCTTCTAAATAAAAAAAAGAGAGATTAGAGCACAAAGCCAGTGTGTGGGAGTGCAGGAACGGGCTGCAAAGGATGAAGAAGCCATAAAAGAGGGAGTGGAGACTGTAAATGTTTGTGTATTCTGGCAAAATAAATGACAGGGTGAAGAGTAAAAAACAAGAAATTAGAGAGCAGGAATGGAAAGCTGAAACAAATTGAATGAAAGGCCTGGACAAAGTGATCAAGGGACACGGCAACTGTGTTTGCCGATGCACGTGCAAGAAAACCACTGGCATTTTGACGTTTTATTAGAACCTCAATGAGATCTGCAGAAGACAATGCTCCTTTGCCTCCTCGTTTAGCCTGATCTTAATTGGCCATTAGATTGAAAAATAGCTGATACCTCCTCTCCGCTCCTCTTCTCGTCCTCTTCTTTTCTCCTGAGCAGCTTTGCAGCTGATTAGACCTTTGATTTACCAATAAACACAAAGAAACAGATTAGCTTTAGAGCTCAAGCACTATCAGACAACCTAAACTGTGTCAGGAATAGAAAAATCCTCACTGAAGCCTCAGTGCTGAGTAAATGAAGCCAGATTTTTACTGGAACAGTTTGAATTTAAGCTGAGGTTAGAAGCTGACTGCTACACAGAGATAACTTTCTTCAAATCTTTGCTTGTGTCTTCTTGTGTGTTGCTAGCATGTGTTCCTTGTGCATGGGTTTTCTATGGGTACTCCAGGTTAACAGACCAAAATCATGCATGTTGTATTTATCCATCAATCTAAATGTGATGAGCCAGGGAAAAACCAGGAACAAATCACCAGGGCACAAACAGAAAAACATAAATCTCTGAGAAAACAGTGATTTCCTTTTATTTTTTTTGCCTTATATCTCAGCTGATGTCATGAAGAAATCACCCTATGCTTTAAAATTTTAAAATGATAAATTTAGTGTTTGATTTCAGCTTGTTTGCAGAGAAAATGTTCCGGGTGGCGAAATGCACAGCTGATTAACATGCTGTCTGCGTAGTTATTCATTTTACTGTTCTTGTCGGTTTCTGCCAATAAGGTGGACATCTGAAAGGAACACATGGCGACTTAAACCTGCAGGTACTTCATGCTATTTAATGAGGACACCTGGTTGGGTTTCTGTTACTGAACAAAGATGGACCAAGCTGAATGCGTTGCTATGGCAGTGCTTCTCAACCAAAGCTTACGCAAAACTCACTTCAGATTCTGAATCAGAACAAGCTGAAGCAGAATAACGAGACGATAACGACTGCATTACTTTGGAAAACATTCCATGTTTCCAGCTGAAGATGAGGACAATGAAGAATGCTTTGTGGACTCGTAGGGAAGGAGCGAGGACACAACATGGGAGACTGAAGTCTGCAGGAATGCTCTTCAGTTTCTCATTATAGGGTGAGTTTTACAACGTTCATTGTTTTTGGTCGGATATAGGAACAAATCTTTTTAAACTATGACCTTGTTCATAGAGTGCCAACATTCAAATGTTCAGATCTTGTTTTTATTTCTATGATGCATACATACAAATGTGAATGTATGTGGATACGTACATGCACATGCACATTTGTGCACCAGGTACCACTTCAGTGGGTGGCTGCTGATAGCCTCCAGCCCCCTGCAATAGTGATAAGTTAAAGAAGGTTTAAGCAACAAGACCTCTCTAATTTGATAAAAACTTTTCACTTTTTTTTTTGTTACGTTATCATTAGCATGACAAAATCAAAGACTGAAACTCCATTCCCTCTTGCCAAACCATTCCAAACTCATATTGACCTTCTGTTTTTGTAGCTCTTATCTTCCAAAGCTGCAGATGACTGCACTCCATGCCTTCTCTTTTTTTTTTTGGTTTTCTGTTTGTTTGCTTTCTTGTTTTTTTTTTTCTCTCTCTCTCTCTACAAATCTCACACTGGGCTCTTATGATAAATAAGACTTTACCCACAATGAGTGGAACTCAATCAGTGCTTGTGTTGGCTGAGAGTGGGAAAGACAAGGATAATTACTCACTAAATAGGCAATCACCGAGGTGGCGCCCACACAATCACGCCAGTGTGTGTATTTTGGGGAACTTCCATGAAGCTACTGGCCAAAAGTCTTGGAAAACGGAGAACTGAGCAGTGAAGTACAAAGAGTAACAGTGCCACCATTATAGTACCGCAACTTACAGTTAAAAGTAGGGTTAGGGGTCAAGGTTAGTCATGTGCTGGGTCTGTCTTATTAATATACTTGCTGCCTGGTTTCAAATGGCAGAAGAGATGGGGCAGTCTTTGGATACTGCCGATTATGTGTGGCTCAAAAAAATATACCAAAGTGCTCTTATGTGTATATGATGCTTATGATAAGAAAAATATGCTTGGAAATTAAACCTAACCTCTAATCCCTTTACCATTTAATATGGGTTGAGGATTGAGCTTCTTCAACTCTGTCAAATCTTCTGATTTAATGCATTTTGTGGGTTTACTAGTGAACCTCCATACCCCCACATTCAGGGGAATCTCCCTCTGATTCTTTTAAAATAATCAAATGATACTTCATTCAGCACATGCACAAGCAAAATGCCTTGCTTGTACATCTCAACAATCCTGATAGGCGGAAAAATATAAAAGCTTTTTTTTTTTTTTCTATTTGCCATCATGACAGGGTAAATGCCTGATGAGAAAGGATGTTAAAGTACAGACTTGAGCTTGTTAGGACTATGGTCTTAAACCTTTGATCAGCTGACTACACAGGGGGTTTAGTTCAAATGCAATTTTCAATTGTTTGACAAAATTTCTTCTCCTTTACTCCAGTTTTTTTATACTCTGTTGTTAGCCATTTTAACATCTGCTTTCAACCTGGTTATGATCATCAACTCATAAGACTTGTTCTGGAGTGTCTGTCGCCTCTGGTTTGGCCTTCAAGGTGTTGCTAGTGTTGCTGGGTACGTCCATTTTCCCCTTATTGACTTGTTTTCTCTGCGACCCTGTCTGGGCTGCTTTACAGTTAGAAACAAAATGGATGTAAAGTCTCCATATTTCCCATGTTTCATTTAGTTCCTAAAGTTTTTCTTCCTTTTCAAGTTACTGCATGCAACTTATATGCAGTTATATCCAATGAAATGCCTGTTCAGGACTTTAAAATGACCGTTTACATTATTTGCACACATGAATAAAAACACAACTAAAGGCTGAACACAGCTGACGCCTCTATCACTCAGTCCTCATTATGTAGGATATCAATTTATTTGGAAACATGCAACATGAATGTCTTTGACTGAGATAGCATAATTGACAGATGTATAATGTAAAACATCTATCTGTAATATGCTTTCAAGTTAGCTGAATGAAAACAGGAAAGCTTTGATAAATTTTACATTACTTTTGCTCAACAGTCTAACAAGTACAAATGGTGCTTATCTGCTTTGAATAAAATATAAATCTATCAAAAACAGACTCGGTATCATCCTTAGACAGGAGCTGAACATGTATGCTGGATTCTGTTTTATTATTGAGCAATTATTATTTGGAATCTGACCAGCAAAGATAAGTTTCTTTGCATTGGTGAAGCATTAAGTCTGTGAGAGATTACTCAGCTTTGGCATGAATATATAAATTATTAAATTGCTATATATTTTTAAAAAAATGGAAATGCTACTGGCTGCTTGATGGCCAACAGTCATCACTATTTTCTTGTAGAATTAAGGCCTGATATTTAAATGCAGGTGAACTGCTTACTGTACTCCTAATTGCCTTTAGATACAAATGTATGTATGTGTGTGCCCTTGTATTTGCTACATTGTAAGTACCATTTTCCTAACACACAATTTGTTTGGGGGATTCATACTGAACTGTGACTTTGTTGGTTTATTTTATTATTCTATTTGTATCTACTTTTAATATTTTTACTGTTGGTATTTTTTTAGTTTTAGTTTAGTCATTATTTTATCTTTTTGTTGCTATCTTAGTGAGTTTGTTAGACAAAGTAACTAAATGTAATGTTTAATTATGTTGTTAATCAACTGTATGATAGAGAGAGGTTGTCTGAATTTATTCCATTCATTTGTATTTTCTTGCTGTTCAGATAATGCCAGTGCTGGACTTATGCTTTAGTCTTTTATTTATAAACAACATAACTGAGTCTAAAGTATTTGGGGGGTTTTTTTGTTGTTTTTTTTATGATCAAGCTGTGCTTTAACTTTTAAGAAATTGGATCCATTTTACTATTACCCAAAGTTTACAGGCATTTTACTGTTGGGGAAAAAAATGACCAAAATTAATATTTTTGTTACATTTTAATTTGAGCTCCTTTTATTTCATTTGTCCACGAAGTTGCGTGCATGTGCAAAATCATTGTGTTTGCATTTGAGCTGGGTATTGATATTATTGAGGTGTTACTTCCTGAGAAAGAAAGGCCAGACCCTGGAATGATTTAATCAATACGGGAATGTTCTCCGTAATGAAGTGTGTCAGCTTCTTAACAGGACTAAAACCTTCATCAAGTCAATGAGAAGGACAGAGGTAAACCTGAGGCCCACCTGAATAATCACGCTGGCTTATTGACTGGACCAGAGACGAGGCGAATGCCAAACACTGGCCTGGTCTGCCACGCAATCAGACAGAAACATTCAGGCAAAGATCTGTTAGTACATCTCAGTTAGGGTTTTCATTTTTTGGAGAACTTTCTGTGTTGATGAGAACGTACTTCATAAAGTGATCTGACTGTTGAAAACCGTTTTAGTACTCCTCGCTGCAATTCAAATTCTACCAAGAAAAGAGCTTTAACCTCTTTTGGCTCTACTTTGGGATAAAACAGCACAAATAAATCTGAAAAAGGTTTATTTAAAAAAAAAAAAATCTCCTTTTTTGCTTGGTAAATGTTTTTGCATATGTAATGATTTGATAATAAGTAATCAACATGTTAGTTGCCCATACAATACACTAAAACAATTTTTGGATTCAGTCATTTTAATCTAATATCCCAAAATAAGATCCCGTTTACCCAGCTGCCTTCAGGAGTCACCTAATTCATAAACAGATCAGTCAGTGATACAGTTGTGCCCAAGCTGAGCAGGGTTAGGATATGGAAGAATATCCCAAACTTTAAACATCTCATGGGTCAATCATCATATAAAAAAACAAAAAGAGATTGGCACAATTGCAAAACATCTAAACTGACAACCAGACAAGAAGAGAATTAATCAGCAAGGCAGCCAAGATCCACAGCTCAGGTGGGAGAATTGTTGACTAGACAAATTTTAGTTGTGCAATCCACAAACCTGGTCTTAATGGAAGAGAAACAAGAGGAAAGATCAAGTTAAAAGAAAAGCTAAAAGTAGGTTTAAGTTTGCAAGAGGCACTGTGAGGAAACACAAGACATCCTGGAGAAGGTTCTGTAGTCAGACGAGGCCAAAGCTAAACTTTTTGGCCTTCATGCAAACATAAAGCCAACAATGCACATCATCCCCATGTGTAGGCACAGTGGTGGCAGCGCAGTGATGTGAGACGCGTTTCCTTGGTAGGAATAGGGAAGCTGGTCAGAGCTTCTTGGAAGACAGGTATGTGCAAGCAAAATCAGAAACACAAATCCTGAAGGTTTTATGGAAGTTAGAAACCTTGGGTGTTGGCTTTCTTTCTCCCACCATAAATGCTGATCAGTTGCAACCCTTCAACATGAGCGCCAGAGATGGAAGTGTTATGTGACAGCACTGTATATTCACATAAATAAACATACAGTGAAGATTGTGAACAGTGAATAATAACACCAACTGATCTGCATATGAAAACAGTGTGATACATAAGCTCTCACTTTCTCAGTATGCAACACAAATGCGTCCTCACACACACACACGCACACACACAAACAGAAAACCTGTTCATCACTTCTGTCTTCACTCTTTTTTCCACCACCCTCCCTCTCTCCTCTCTGTGTCGTTCATTGATCTCTTTCTCATTGGACTCATCACTCTGCATTCTCTGCAGACAAAGAGCAACCACAGGATGACAATCACATTAAAGCATACAATCTATTTATGGCTTTGCCTCATATTTCAACTCCATTATTTCTCTCTCTCTCTTTCTCTCTCTCTCTACATTTCCACACACATAAATTCTACCTCTCTCTCGTTTTTTTGGTGGTAGTCTGTGATGATATAAATGCAGGGGTTTTAGTGATAATGAGTTTTTAATGAAAAATGAATTATTTACTGTGGCTGTAGGACAGAAGACAGAAAAGAAAGAAGAGCAGGTGATATCAAAGCCTTGAATGTAATGCAATCATGGAGTTTATTGGAGTTTGCTTTGGATACACTGACTAGGCAGATTAAAGCAGATTACTTTGTATATTTGATGAACAAAGACATTTTTAATTAGTTTGCTTGGACCTTCGGAGAAGTGAGGAGAAATGTATGAAGGTGATATGACCAATGTACGTCTTTTTGAAACAGTGATATGTTTTACACACATAGGGAAGAAAAAAAAAAGGTTTTAAATCCCATTATATTTGTACTGTGCACACCAAATCCCACATATGTAGTTGGAGCTTAATCCAGTAAATGTACCTCCTGCTTTTTGCAAATGAATTGACTTTTAATTTAACATAGTTTATATACGTTCTGTTTAATGACAGGCTTTTCTTTTGCAAAGCCTGTCATGTGTCATGTGTTTTCTGGGCATATAGGGCTATTTTATAGCACCGTCAGTCAAGTAACTGTTACCTTCAGTTGTTACAAAAATGCTGTAAACCTCAAAATAACTTTGACTTTGCAATTTGATGCCTTGAAACTGGCCTCTGTCTCTGAGTAGTTTCCAACACTTTGCTTCCAATACGTCAGCATAACGATGCCATTTAAAACTGTTCTAAGGATCGTTGGACTGAGAAGTAGTTTGTATGATAATCTGATCATTTCCACCTATTCATCTATCTAGATAGACTCTACTTTCACAACAGGAAGAAACCAAGTTCTAGGTTTTGTGTAACTTTGGAGAAGTTTGGTGCAAAAACTTCAATGTCCCAGTCCATGTAACAGCTACAACAGATCATTGTTACGATCACTTTAAAGTACATTAGTCCAGTCCACTGTTTTATGCCATGCTTTAGTGCATGGAGCGAAATCTCAAATCTTGTTACACTTGTTCAAACCAACACTTTGGGCAGAACGTCAAGCATAAAGAGAAAAACACAAAGCTCTGTTGTGCTGACTCTGCTAAAACAGTAGTACATTTCTAGGTACAATTTCACTGTGTCATACAGATGCAGGAATATCTCTTTCAACTCTGACTTTAGATACAGATGAGCTCAACGTTCGTGATGCTGAACGACAAATCCCCAGTGATGGCAAGCAAATCCCGGTAACTCTTATGTAAGGAGGCAAGAAAAAAATATGCCAACAGTAAACATGTTGGACTCAAATTTAACTTTACTGTAAGTAGAGACTACATTATGAGAAGATCAGACCCTCAAAATGCTGTCATTATGATTTGTGATGCATTTCCAAAGGCAATATCAGACTTTTACTATTTTTGTTTCAATTTTTATTACTGCATTGTGATCTATCTATCTATCTATCTATCTATCTATCTATCTATCTATCTATCTATCTATCTATCTATCTATCTATCTATCTATCTATCTATCTATCNTATCTATCTATCTATCTATCTATCTATCTATCTATCTATCTATCTATCTATCTATCTATCTATCTATCTATCTATCTATCTATCTATCTATCTATCATCTAATTTGTGTTGCTGACAATGTTTTAGGAATTCAGTGTCTGGATGCAAATGGGTTTTATACAACGGACATCAATTCAATAGAGAAATGTCGTGATGATTTTAATAGTAAGAGCAGACTGAAGGAATTGATCTTCATTACTCAGTGAGCACATGACATTTCAACCAAAGCCTTGAGCATCTAACCCACCTATCTCCTCTCAGCCCCTTCGCCCCCCCATCTGATCTTTTTTCCTTCTTTTTTTCATTCTTCGTTTGACCCATGAACACTTACTTGGCTCCACCTTTTCTGTGTGCATTCAGCTCTCGCTGCACTTTGTCTCAGTGTCATCTCAAACTTTAATTGCCACCTCTCTCCGCCAGCCTTTATTTTGATTATATTTTTCTCCTCTATCTCTCAACCTGTCAGACTTTCAGACGCACACTCGCTTCATTCTGCCTCTTCAACTTTGTTTTCTGACTCAGTCACTAACTCACAGACAGCTGCGCGTGCACAAACACACACGCACAAACAACCCCCCCAAGCCACTGGTTCCCATGGGTCAGCCAAGTATTAGCTTACTTGTTAATACTTGGACAGCTCGGGATCAATACTTAATCAACAAGTAATGGGATTCCTCAGTCATCCCATATGATCTTTCAATAAAGACTTGAATCTCTTCTCATCCAGACCTAACCACACCTCCCCCACCCCGTATACGTGGGCATAACCGTGGACGAGGGAGGGTGAGAACGTGAGAGTGAGAGATCCATCTTATTCTCACCAAGCAGGTGGAGAAGGCGCTGGAGGCAAACTGTGCACTGCAAGAGTGTGCAGATCAAATTAGACTTGTGGGTTTGCGGATGGGCAGTATGCTAGTTTTTATTTTTTTACTTATTAAAATATCACACACATCATAAGTAATTCTAACTTTTGACTGCATGCCATGCTGTACTAATTAGGATTAAAGGGATTCGACCCCAGCATGGATCACAACGTGGCTCGGGGTTGTCCTTCAGTCAGAAGATTATTGTTTTATTTCCTATATTATCCCCAGATTAGATTCTGAAATTTATTTAAAATCTTGATAAAACCACTTGAGGGAATAAAACAATACTAGTGGAAATGCTCAATATGAGTTGCCCATAGTACGATCAGATGAGCTACTTTGAGACTGTAAAACATTTCCCTCTTCTTCCTTGAATCGCACATTCAGTGTCCTGCATTTTCTGATTTCTGTTTTGTTTTCGTCATTTTTCCAACTCAGCTGTCACCAACGCAAGAGATTTTATTTTTCATCTGAGCGTTTTGTTTATGCGTTTATGTGCCAGAGTTTCTCCAGTTCCTCTTCCACATTTTCAAGTCCTTCTTTAAGTAAACCATCAACTTTATATGAACGTCTCGTCTTGTCATCACAGGGAGACGGTGAGAAACACAATTTTGATTCCTTGGTATCAAAAGTTGAATTGCCTTTATTTTGAGAATCCCATCTGGGTGTCATTTTGCCATGACAGGGTACCTTTGTGGTGTCAGTCTTTTAGCCTTGTAAAATACACAGCAAGTATCACAGTCAAATCAGAATAGTGTGGAACAAATGATGGAGGGAAAGAAACAGACATGGATGTCCTTTGCTGCTGTGTGTGGGTGTGTGATTCATGATTTTAGGAACACATATTGCATGATTCAATAAATAAAAAACAAAGGATATTTCAGACTTCCTTTGACTTAGAAGTGACTTTGATTCTGGTCCAAAGTGCAACAGCTCTAAAGTTATCCCAACCATGGGGCTGTGGAACACCAGCTTATTGCCCTAACTGGGTACTTCTGCAGTTGTTACTCCTTCTCCTGAAGCTACAAAGTGTAATTGTTCCACCAATCATTGGTATACAGGTTAAAAATTATGGAGGTTTATATTTACTACTTCTTTGCTCTCTTATCTCCATCAGAAGAGCTCATTATAGCAGCTTCTACAAGATTTGAAATGACTTTACTTTCTAAATTAAAACCATTTGGAAACAATTTGAGGTCAGTTCTATATCAGACTGCTTTCACTGTTTTTGTTTAAGTTTGTATTACTGGATTATGAACTGTGCTGTTGAGATGGGGCCCCATGTGTCTCCTCAGATCACTGAAGCTACAGCTTAATATTCCTTCAATAGGATCAGTGGCCCTCTCTACTTAGGTTTATGTATTTCACATAAACAGCAAACCTTTGGATGTGACAGCTTTGAACACACGCGACTCACTGCCAGAGTGAAATGATACGTTTCTGGAAATTAAGCTAAGGGGCAAAATATTCCAGGTTGCAAAATAAAAACATACCTTTAGCTGTTTAGGCCGTTCACAGTGCAAACTCTCTGTAGGGTAACATATGTCAGCAGTTTGCTGCCTTTAGAATTGAACATAATTTACAGAAGGAATATGTATGTATATGTGTGTGTGTGTGTCAATGTTTTTATACTAAAGTTGTTATCATAGTAAGTTGCTCAACATATGTTGCTGGTAAATGTCCGGGAGGGTGATGTAAAAAATGTAAATGCACCATAGAAAAAACAAACAAACCCTGTGCTGCTGCATTAGGCTGAGCAGCCTTCAACATGAGCGCAGTGAGATAAATCCCTGCAGAGGCTCATGCTAAACATCTTGAACCTGGCTACAGCCAGCACAGTTACTGTAAACAGGCTTTGTGTCACTATTGTCATATCACAGCGTCATTAATATACATGAGACGCCGAGGCCTCTAAGAAGCTTCACAGAGCGCAAAAGCTGGCAGATTCTTTTCTTCCTCTCTGTTGCTGTTCTTTCTTCTTTCTCACTCACTTTGTCCCTCCTTTTCTTACTTGTTATTCTCTCCTCCATGTTTTTGGTTCTTAAAATCCCTTTTCTTCCATATTTCTTAGCATAGTGTGTCTTTTTATCTTGATGCTTAAAGTCACTCGGAACTCATGATGCCAGTGTTCTTGCACCTTGTTTCCATTGAATGATTTATACAATTTCATGGCCCCCCTTGTAGGTCCGAGCAGTTCGCTACTGACGCCACACAACACAGTCCATTGATTGGGGGACAGTGTTTGCACGTTAAAGGAAGTGTTTAAATCAATGTTTGTGACAGGTAAAATAAACAATAGCTACTTAGTCGACCATAGTGGAAGCCAGACTTCTCTGGCTATGTCACCTGGTTAACTCAGTATCATCCTTAACTCAGGTGTGACGGCACTTGCAGCTCTGAGTTTCTGATTCTCAAGGTAAACGTACATCACATTTTTGTTGCACTAGTTTGACGTAACATTGGACATTTACTGTTAACTCTGACCAACTGCCGGTGGAAAAGCTTTTCTGAATATACCGGACCATATAATATCGTACCGGACTGCAGAAACCTGTGCCATACTGTTCAGAGCAAACGATAAATTAGAGACTTACAACCATATATTTGACCTTGATATACTGGGAGCTAAAGAATACCTTCCACATCATTTCAACACTTATTGTGTTACTTTTTAACTTTCTGCCTTTTAAGGAATTCATACAAAATAAGATAAAAATTTGTATGAAAATATGTTTTCATACAAAATTTTGTAGGTGCGTCTGCTTAAAAGGCTTCAGGCTGGAAGCTTTTCAGTGTTTCTCATGATGAAATGTTTTTTTGAAAGTTTTTGTTGCAGGAAATTTTAATGCAGGACACAATTTGTCTAAACATGAACATTTGCGGGAAATTCATAAAACTAAAGACAAACTTGGTAAAAATTTTATTTTTTCAGTTTTTACAAAAAAAAATCATTTAAGTTTTTCTCACTTTTCATTGAAGTTGTCAATAATTGCAATGATCCTTCATTTTCATCTTTTTTTGCAAGGAACTTGTATGTATTTTCTCTCTCTCTCTCTGTGTGTGTGTGTGTGTGTGTGTGTGTGTGTGTGTGTGTGTGTGTGTGTGTGTGTGTGTTAACCATGACTTGTATGCTTCAGTGTCATTCATAGTGCTAAATCATGTAAAAATCGCATACTTTAACATTTCTACTGGAGCCGTCTGTTTTCTTTTCCGAATCTGTCAAGCATAGTGATTTATACCGGATCTGTTTCCTCCTTCTTATCTCTCCTTCTTCCCTCTCTCTGAGTCTTGCTGCTTTCTTTCTGCCTGTTGACACTGCGGTTGTCTTTACTTCCGACAGCATGTGCCTGTAAATATGCAGCGAGGAAACGTGTGCAAGCATACGGAAACAGTGGTCAAACGCAGGCGACTCGCTGTTTGGCCAGTGGTTCGTTGTGCCCAGTTGTGTGTTTCTCAACACCTATGGATTTCGGTTGGTGTAAATATGTGACAACTCAGTGACCTGACTTCTGCTCACTCTCATGATCTCCTTACTTTTTGGGGCTTTGCAGTGACGACCTGCAGCAATAGAAGTCACTATAAAACACTTAAAATCAGCTTAGTCTTTGCTGCCGTTGATGTTTTAGAAATGCATATTGAATGCATACAAATACATAATTTATTCTTTTGGAAACAATAAGTAGATGTATTTTATTACTTTATGCTTAAATTTTAGGAGGCATGTGTGTAAATACAAAACATTCAGTACTATTGATGAACAAACATGTGAGTGTACAGTAAATAAAAGCTTTAATACTATTATTTTAAAAATGGATTTCATGCCCTGATGTTCTGTTCAGTAAAGGATCAACTTTAAAATATTGCTAGTTGTTATAAACGGAAACTTTTAGCATCATGTAGCAAACATTTTTTTAGACTTTTAGATCTTAGATCCAACAAGAAAGGTGACCGACTCTTTAGAGGTTACCCTAATGTCTGGAACAGTGCAGAGAACTTCCTGCAATATTAGTTTTGCTGTATCTTTATTCAATTAGATGATCAAACAAAATGAACCACCAAAACTAACCTGCAGTCTCAATCTATTATCCAGTTTCTTTCCTTCTTTGCGTCCTCTGCATGATGCACTGTGTTGGTAATCACATCCAAATGCTGAGGCGTCACTATTTTTGACAGACTGCAGTTGGTTATATAGATCCATAATTGCACTCATAGTTACATATAATCGTTGGAACCACTTAATTGATCTTCCTCATTTCATTCCATCATTGTCTCCATCCATCTATTTCTCCCCTCTGCTTCTACTCCGAGTGTAAGCTGCTTATGCTGACGTTGCAGTGACAGCAGCACTACTACAGTATTTCTGTATGCATTATTGATTTGGTTGTTAAACGTATGCACCTGTGGGAAGTTCACACGAGGACATCACACTGGTAAAGATGTCAAACTGTTATGTTTATGTTTCTGTTTTAATGTTTAAACTAACTGGTAAAGTTTTACTGTAAGTGAGACATAAATCAATAGGCTGTAGACTTTCTAATTAATTAGTTTTTAATTAATTCTTCCAGAATTGAAGATTTCAATGGCAGACTGTAGACAGGAAAACAAAGGACACACGTTATTTTAATTTAATGCTGCAGTACTGTTAGGTTGCACAAAAGGTGGAATGTCACTGTTTTCTGATAAAAACGACCCCAGCCCTTAAGAAAAACAAAAAATGTCACTATACAGCATGTCGTTTAGAAATTTCCAAAACAAAATTCTATTTCACGCCATGTTGGATTTTGTTTTGTTTGTGGAATTCTACAAATCCTGCATCCTAATGATATAACTTTCCTGATGGATAGACTTTGTCTGTCTTTGATCCTTGCCATACTTTTTGACAGATGTCCTAAATGTCACAAAGCACGTTGGGCCACTGTGAGAAAGAAAGGGACCATTTTTTTGGTTGATTTCGATTGATATCGTCGTTGCAGGATTCAGGAACAGCATCACAATTAAATGTCTTCTTTATATCACACAGCCATAGTTTGACAGATAACATAGTGGAGCGGAATCTGTGGTCAAAGTTTGCACATTTCAGATATAAAAAAAACAAAAAACTTTATAACCTGTTAAGACAGGTTATACATTAACAACTTTGAAATTAAAGAAACCTATAGATTTTTCTTGTGACTGAGCAAGAAGAAAACTTTGATCACTCATTATCTCATTATGGATTGATGTACACTGAAGATGTACTGTACACTGGCTTTTTACAGAAATATTATAAAGTCGGTTTAGGGAAATAACCAATGTGCAGCCAAATAAATATATTTGTTTTAAGACTCGAAAAACAGAACCAAGAATCACCTCAGTCTCAAAAATAGAAGCAAAACTCAAATCAAGAATGGCTGACAATATTCAAATGACTTAAATGAGACGAAGCAATGGAAAAGGAAGTCAATAAAATTAAATGGCAAAATGCAACCCTTAATCATTTTTCTCTCCTTCAACACTAAACATTTAATAGCTTGCAAACAGATTTTTCTATTTGAGCAGCTCATTAATGTAGGTAATTGCCAAGTGTTTGAACTTGCTTTGGCCTGAAATGGATCTTTCAGGCAGTCTGTTTGCAGTGGTTATCAGTTCATGATGCCCCGGCCCTAACCCATCGCTCCCCTCTCAATCTGTCTGTATCATTGTTCTGTATCAGTGCCGTGTGCTTCCCTGTGTGAGTGTCAGCCATCTGTTATAATCAGCCATGAATATTGCAGCCACCCCAGCACTTTAAACAGCTTATATACCCCATGGATGTTGACATGCATGGGAGAAGTCATGTGTGAACTCTGTGTGCGCTTACAGTTGGCCCATTGATTTATAATTAACGCCGGGGTTACTGCTCCAGCACACGCACAGCTGGCCCGCTCTCTGGGGTCACAGCAGTGTGTGATTGCCAAAGCATTTGTGCAGAAAGTTATTTCAGTGTCCGAGAAAGATGCATTGTGCTCAAGCGTGTGTTCAAGTGTGTGCAAATGAGGGTGAATGCTCGTGTAGGCGGGTCAAGAGCATATAGCATATGTTTTTATAGAGTATCTCTTAGTGTTTGTGCAAATTACATGCATTTGTGAAGTTACCATGGCGACTTGTTTAAAGATACCTACAGACAGCAGACTCTTCAGACACATTAATTGATTACAGGGCCGCTGTGAATAAGAGCTGGTAACACCATTAGCTTGCATTCTTCCAGTTTGATGTTTCACGGAACAAAACACGACAAAATGCACGGACATTGACGCGTGAAACTATAAGTGTGTTATGATCACAACACAGATTAAAAACAAGTAAAAGTGTTGTCAGGTGTTGATTTTTTTTATATAGTATTTATCAAGACATATTCCCAATAATAAAGAAAATCTGCTGTGTTTTATGTCAAATTTGTATTAGGATTGAGGCCCTGCTGTCTGATTTATTAATCCCTAACTGGGTTCTAAGTGATGTCAGAATTCACCAGATTGAACTTAATTTGGATTAAAGAAGAATAAATTATGGTTAATAAAAGCATAACCGAATAACAATTTAACATATTTCAATTTGAAATCCCTTTCTTTAATTGTAAATATGGGCTATTTTTTTTTAATTTAAGGCAGGCAGATTACAGGTACAAAAGGTCCAGGAGTTGGTATGTCTGGTTGGTATGTCACATGGTTGTTAACAAATGTTCACTAGGCTGAAGGCATCATTTCACATGCAAAAAAAATAAATAAATAAAAAAAAATAAGGAAAAGATGATCAGCATCCCTTTGTTTGAGTATCTGTTTTGTGTGTTGTAAGGATAAATGACTTAAAATACTAAAACCGTTAATGTAATTTAAGTAGTGGTGGGAGTCGATTAAAAGTTTTAATCAAGTTAATTGCAGAGTCTAATTAGTTAATCGTATTTTAATTGAAAACAATATATTGTCAAAATAAGCAACATTTTCAATTCAAAATCATATTCTGCTGCTATTTTTCAACAAATAGGTATATGTATACTAACTAAACAACATAATGGAGACCAAGAAGATTTCTAAACAGGTCCAGGACAAAGTTGAATTTGACGTTGACAGAAGCACAAACAAACAAAAAAAAAAAAAAAGAAATGTCTAAATCTGATTATTCCCTGGAGCACAACGAAATCCACTATCATCAAATAGAAATAACATATTACCAAAAGAAACCTGCCAAGAGAGAGCCGCCCACCAAAAGTTTCAGTCTGGACAATCAGAGAGCCGGCACAGAGACCGAAGCTAACCCTGAAGGAGCTGCAGCGTTCCCAAGCAGAGACTGGAGTATCTGTCCATACAACTACAATACGCCACACACATCATAGAGCTCGGCTTTAGTAAAGAGAGGCCAGAAAAAAAAAAAAGCTTTTACTTGCAGGTATAAAGATGAAGGCTCATTTTGAGTTTGTCTTCAAGTAGTGAGCTAGCAAAGCACAAAAAATGCCAAGGGAGTGAATAAGTTTGCAAGGCACTGTGCATTCTAAAGTGAGCTAAAATGTTTTTTGCACCATTTGAACCACCAGAGAAGAAGAAACCTGATTTATTTACAACAGTTCACTTCTGGAGAGGCTGTTCAGGTGGTTACTTGAGGAAAGTGCAGCCTCTTAACAATAAAAATACAAAACGAACCTGCCAGGGCCGTGCTGGGTTAAAAACATTGCTTTGTTCAACAGAGCTAGAACAGACTTCAGCTGCAAGACTCAAAGCAGTCTTTGAATATGATTTTGTGAGGCCGTGGCACCAGAAAGAACAGTTTGTCCGTCTTTATATGTAAGTCAAAGTCAGTCCAATTCAGTCCAATAAAACCAAAGTAAACAGATTAGAAGAAAGGTTAACTGTAACAGTATTTAGATAAGATGTTAAAATTTAGAATTAGTCTCCCCTTTATATAAATTAAACTGCTATATATGCCTGTGTTCAAGGGGTCTGAGGTTAGATCAAAAAAGCCAGGCATTGTTGACCCTGACTGTCAAGATGAAAAAGAAACACTTAATTTCACAATCTTTGCAGAAAGATTTAAAAGATGTTTCCACATTGGATTATAGTTGATGGTCATTATAAACCGTTTTAACTGGCAGGCTGAGCGAGTTGAGTATTACATAGGGATGCAGTCAAAAGGTGACACTGAAGCAGCTGCAAAGTTTAGGCATAAAAATCAGTTAACGGATCGCAATTTAGATCTTTTTAAAAGAGGGACCAGAAAGTCTTAACATGGGACAGTAAATGTGTGGAAGAAGATGCTGTGGTCAGATGAACCAAAAACTGATCTTTTGAGTATGTAGGTAAAGCATCTTGAACATCAGAAAAAATATCTATCTAATAAAATTATAGCTACAGAGAAATATGATGGTGTAAGTGTCGTGTTTTTGAGATGATTTATATTCAGCATGGTTAGACATGCTTAAATCCAAGAAAACCTAAAGACAGAAGTACAATGAATGTCTTGGATTTGTCTCTGTTCATATTTTGAAAAGGATCAGTCAAAGTGTAAACCTAAACCCAATGCATCTACACAAAAACTGGAAAACCGATGTTCACACAAACCCTCCTTCTAATATTGCAAAGTTGAACAGGCAGAAATTTCACTGTACAAATGTGCAAAACACTTCAAAAAAACTTCCTGTCCGCTTATTAAATGTTTTAACTCAGAATCTGAATACTCATGCATGCCACACTATTCAGATTTTTTTCCAAGGAAGAGTTTCAAAGCATGTATTACTTTCTCCACTTCATAGTTATGCATGAGTTAGTTCTAATCTGTCACATGAGGTTACAATAAATGACTCTAAAGTTTGCTATTGAAAGATGACAGAATGTGACTTTAACATAAGCTTAATTCATGCAGAATGAACGACTCAGTGACACCAGACTAACGTTGTGATACTCACTGCAGCTCAACTAAATTCAGATACAAGCACAACAACCTAGGTATGACCACTTAATCCTTCTGAGACCCATCTCTCTTTACACTACAGTGGTCTGCCCTCCCTTCCTGCCCTCCCTTCCTGCCCTTGTTGCTTCATCTGCCCCACTTCTTTCCTCTTTTAATAGTACTTCTACTTCGTTTTTTTTTTTTTTTTTAATTTACCTCCTCCGCTCTCTGTGACCTCTCATCTCACCATCTGATCTAATCTGTGCCTTCTTATAAGGTCATCTCTGCACTGCTGTATTTTCTCAGGGAGCGAGAGTAGCGAGAGGGCCCTTTCTCTTTGATTCGTCTCCATGTTGGAAGGTGGATGGCCTGGGTGTTTAAGATGACACACTGGATTAAGTGGCTGCATTCACTCTGGATGTTGGGGTCATCCACAGGGGGTTCCCAGGGCCACTCCGAGGATTGTTGCATGCTGATCTGTCACGGGGTGCTGAAACACATTTCAAAGCCCTTTTGATCCATCGCAGCAGTTTCCACAGGCAGCACATCACGTACGCATGTGCACGTGTACTCGCCGTAACCTTAAACAGGGTCAACTGGAGTTTTGAAAAAACAATCTCCGGACACAATCACGGCACGTAAAAACTTAACAGGGATAAAAATATGAATACAAAAGTTTGTGATCGTTAGTTTTACTACGTACTTAAAAAATGGATACTAAGTCTTTGGTTGGAAGAAACATCCAGAAATGGTAATATCTGAATAAAACAATACAGAGGCTAAGCATGCAAATTTTACTCCTCATCTCCAAACATTTTCACATAAAAAAAGAAAAAAGATAAAGTCAAGCTATCAAAAATATTAGTCCACACTGCCTTAAGGGAGGCAATGGTGGCCTCATCTAATATAAATTATATACACAAATTTTGGGCAACACAAATGTGTCCCCACTGAGCAAAAAAAGCAATCTCAATGTATGTCAAAGCTTAAAACTCTGATTTAGAAAGTCCTCTTCAATCCAAAATACAAAATGTATAATTAATGTGGGTAATCAGATTTCTCAACCTTTTTCACAAAGCACTTTCCTTAAAAGGAAAAAATTGTGAGAATGGAGTCAAAAATTCAATATGCCTTATGTTTTTGTCATGCGAGCTTAACATAAAAATCTATTTGTCTATTTGTATACAAGCTTTCTATTGACTGAGAAAACTTGTTTTGGTTTTGATAAGTATTCAGCAACAGATTCATTTTCAAGATTTGGAATTAGAAAAGGAAAAGAAATCTTAATAATTTTGTATGGCCACAGTTTGTGAAATTAATGACCAAGATCTTCCAGTCCAAAAAAAAAAAAATGATCAAGAGTCAATGGCAGAATAAAGAAGCGATAGATAAGTGTGTTTTCCTTTCAAAATGGCACCATTTAGGTGAAAACACATTTTTCAACTGTATAAGAATACAAAGCAAGAAGCACGTTTATAAAAAAACAAAAAGACACAAAAGGAAAGTGTTTTAGTTGCAATCGCAGCTACTTGTCTATTGAAATATCCTCATGTATGTTAAAACTGACATGTAAAGTTACATGTTCATATATGAAGGGACCTGTGAACATTGAAGATGGTCAGTTTCTGTAAGTTGGCTGGATGTTGGTTAGAGTTAGGATGGTCTGTGACTGTACTTGTGTGTAGAGAAGGCTTGTTGCTTAAAAAGGCCCCGGCATACTTAGAAGTGCATTACATGTGTCAGGCTAATCCACAGTGATAGCTAAAGTGCTCTTTGTTGACCACAGGAGACTGTGTGTGTTTGTTTGTACGATTATGTTTTCGGTCAGGCAGCATGGAAAAGACAACACAAGAGATGGCCACCATGCACATTATTCTTCATAAATTTTGCATCGGGCCACAAGGCTTCTGTCATCCTATGTACAAATGATGGGGAGAGAGGGGGAGCAATACAAAGGGAGCAGGAGCTCGCAAGACAACTGAACAAGAGAGTAACAAACATGAAAAAGCTGAAGGAAAAGATAAACCAGAAATATAAAGAAATATGTGAATATGTTTGAAATAGAGAGATATGAGAGAAACATGGCTGACTGTAAATATACAGTCACACAGTGATCAGCTTAACTTTTTAGTTTGTCATAGTGCTGTTCTCTCATTTTTTTCTGAATACAGTAGTGCTATCAAAATGTAATATGCTGGTGATTGAATTAAAAAGTGGCACTCATGCATTCATTATGCAAAGAAAGATGTTTTCCACATGTTTTGTGTTGCTGTAGTAGGTAGTTTTAGAAAAATATGTTTTACATATTTGTTAAAACTGTCACTATGTGGGGTGTTGTGGTGGTGCAGGGGTAGAGCACAACCCACATAAGGAGGCCATCGATTCCTGCCCTGATGACCTTAGCCACATGTCTTTCCCCTCTTTCCTGACTAGCTGTTCTCAAATAAAGGCCACTGGAGCCAAAAAAAAAAAAAAAAAACTGTCTCTATGTCATGATAGTAAAATATAAGACAACTAATCTGTGAAAAAAAATAAGCTCCTCTAGCTCCTCCAAGTGGCCCTTCTGCCATTTATAGAAATAAAAACGTCCTTACCAGTGTCAATCATGCTCATGTATGCACTACTCATACTCATCCCCCACGCAGGGCTTACCATTGTTCAAGCTGAAGATTGCTGGCTACCAGGGGAGAGGTATCTATAATGTGTGGTTGTTCAAATGTTCAGGCTAAATCCACAGTTTTCTTAGAACTCCCTACTGCATCTCACAAAACAAAGCCTGTGTTAAAAAGTCATAAAATAACCTGGGAGTATTTCTTTTTAGTTGCTAATTTGTCCATTTCTAAGGCTGCATTGTGACTGAAATTTGTTTTTTATTTGCCAAAATGTCTTAAAAATGCTGAGAGATGCTTACCTTGTGAATAAACATATTGCATACTTATTGTAGAATTTCAATTCATAAATGTTCATTTCATGACTTCAAATCAATAAAAATCTAGCATATGTGTGTATATGTGATGTATTTGTAAATGCTTGTGCTGTGAATAAAGAGAGGATGCGAACTATGAGAATTCCTGTGCTCAGGAAAGCTGTGTGTGTTTGGAGAGACTGGGCTGTGGAGGTTAGGCAGGGCTGCAGCAGTGCTGGAGACCTATTTTAATTCTTAACTAGATGTCCATGATTTATTAATCTGAGTTTGAAATAACAATTACCATGTCAGAAGGGATCAGGCCAAAGATTTAATTGCATTCAAAAACAGACTTAATGTGGAGCTTCGCCCAAACCAACGCACACGCATAGCATTCCCAACTGGCGAAAGGAAACGCCTCTTTTTGTATTTGTGACCATGCAGTGCACAGTTTTGTGGAAATATGAGCATGAATCTCAACACTGTTTTTGTATCATTTGTCTACTTGCATTTTCAGTCTTATCTTAGTAGCAACTCTTGCACGGATTTAGGTTTTAAAAATCAATTAAATGATTCCTTAACGAGACACATGGTGAGTCATGTAAATATATTTGCACCCTTACAGACTTTTATTTCTTCCAGTTCAGCCTTGTCAGACTTGAATGCTTCAGATCATCAGACAAATTATCTTGGCCTTAAGTGAGAAGTGTTTGTTTCCTTGAATTGTCTGTAATTAACCAAAATGTTTTCATTCATTTTAATAATCCATGTTATTAAAATACATTATAAAGAAACTGAGAAATGTCACATGATCCCTTGGAACAATTTAGTCAGCTGACGAGGGGTTGTCAACGTTTGTTTGGCGTTAGTTTTGGCTCCTGCTGAGGATGTCAGATGGAAACCTGGTGTTCTGATCAGAATTGACCATCTATTGCTCTTCAGAATCCATTGCCACACAACATATAATTATACATTCAACTCATGTGGTAAGCTCTGTACTTAGTTTTCAGTTTATAGAAAAATAAACAGTGTTTAGGTGTTTAAAATCCTTTGTTGCAGGGTTGTTACTGCAACCACTGACTACTTTGAGAAAATGTTTTACTAATTTGAAGTTTAATTTAGACTTTTATAATTGAATTGCACCTGGGGAATATGAACACAGATTAATGTGCAAAGATGTGTTGTTTCATTTGGCTATGATGCCTAATTGATTTTGGATTTTATTTTTGTACTTTTGACTCGTTTTGTGATTGGCATGCTATCCGGAAGTAGCGTTTTTTGACTATAAGTGTGCAGTTAAATTAATGAGTTTTCCTAAGAAATACTGTATTGACAGCCCCACATGATTTCTGAACTGCCTGTTTAGTTATTTAAATGATGTATGGTATTAATGTTTCCTGGAAAACTGGTTTCAGTTAATGATTGCATTTAAATTGTTGTTGATTATTGTTCTGACCCTTTACAGGTCAGGTTTTCTGCCCTAAAATGAAAACTGAACAGAACTGAACTGATGGTGAGCTGATAGGACCTTTTACTTTTTTATTTTCCCTTTTGATTTTTATTCTGGATTGGATTGCAGTATTGGAAGGACACAACTGAACTCTCAAAAAGACAGAGAACCACGAGAAACTTTAGAACAATTAAAACCACAAAGAACTCTGAAACAGTCTGGGAAAGACTTTTTGAACTGGAATCTGTTACTGCACATAAAGTGCTCTGAACATTTATTATTTAGAATTTTTTTGAATTGCATAACGAGTGCTCTGAACAGTTATTTTGAATTCTTGAACTGCATAAGAAATGCTTTGAACATAAAGTTAAGTTTATATGCATTTATATACATTGCGTTTTCCATTAACCCAAATAAAATTAATAAATAAAGGTATACACGCTGCGCATGGTTACATCTGACAATCCATAGAAAAACTGAATCTGAATGACAACCTGATGTAGATTAACCACGGTGAGAGCCATTATTCACAATGGAGGAAACATGGAACAGTGGTGAAAGGCTGACACTGCAAAATTACACCAAGAGTGAAATGATGACACATCTGGAAAAAGAAAATAACCCAGAATGTATAAAGCACCAAAGAGATGTTGGTAAAAAAAAAAAAAAAAAATTGTTCAGAAAGTTCCAAGGTCAAAACCACTGATAACTAATAGTTACCCCGTATTTGTCAAAATATTCTGCATCCTTTTGAGACAAAACTGGAACTTTTGTGTTTTTCCCATTACATTTGGCATAAAACTAACAAATTTTACTGACAGCCAAACAGGGTAATGATGGTATGATGGCGTGAGGCTCCTTTCCTGCTTCAGGATTTTGATCAATCGCTGTTAGGAATAGAACCATGAATTCTGTTCCTCTAGCAGAAAATCTAGAGGGAAAATGTTGTCATTACTTTGCTTGGTTTACTTTATTTGTAATCCTGACCTTCAGTGCACTTGGATTATGCAGCAGCACAATGATCCTAAGCAATTGTACCTCTGAATTGTTGCACTGGATTGTCACTAAACCTTTGAATGAAATGAACTTTTATTGCCTTGTCCAGCTAAATAATTGTAGTCAATTTTCACATTACTGCAGCAATTTTCAACTTTTCAATAAAACAAGTATGAAATATTTTTTTCCAGGCATGTTTAGACTGCACTACCATCTCTGTGTAAAAGGCTTGGTGATTTATTAACGTTAACATGGACCAGAAATGGTCTTTGATGAAATGAGTTTTTTTTTTTTTTTTTTTAACTCAATGAAAATCTAAAATGAGGAAATATGTCATTTGGGCAATTTAGTTAATGTTCCTCCTTGTAAAGATAACCCCCCTACATTAAGTAGCACTTAAACAACAGTTTTCATGTACAGCCTTATGGCGTGGTTACTAATAGGAAGTGTAATGAGGCTGACCCACGGGCCTTGTCTAATTTGAAGAGCCTGTTAAATGACTTGAAGATTTTTAAAGGTAATGTTTAAGAGCTGTGCAAAGTTCGGAGAAAGTTAGTAAGAGTTGTGTGAAAACTGAAAGTAAGAGCTGCTTTTTCAGATGTCGGAGAAGCAGCTGGAGAGATTTTCATTTACTTACTTATGCATGTATCATAGGTTTGTATTATCCATACTCAAAGAGGCTGCAGAGAGAAATGTATCTACTTAAATAGTAAGTACTCTCCTTGCTTGTTCCACAACTAACACACACACACACAAATGCACTCAGACACATTCAAATATCCAGTTTCCTTTCCTCTCAGCTCTCTTTTTGTGTCTGTCCCCTGTCTGTACTTCTGAAGGAATTCTCCATCCATCTAATTCCCCTCCTGGTTCTTTTATATTGAGGCTGGACCCCGCTCGTATTCCATGTCAAAGGCTTTTTCTTTTATTGAACATCAAATCCTCTGTGTCTCGCCTGGCGTTCTCTTCTCTCTGCTCGGCACCATGCATATTCAGGAGCCGGCGGGCGCACTGTAAGGCCGGCTAGGCCTTCCAAAATCCACGATTGTGGGCATTAGCGTCTATATTTGTGTGTTAAGTCGACCACACTGTAGCCAAGAATGAGAGTACTGGATGGGAACACAATGTTAGAAGCGTACTTTCTCTTTTGTGCTGATACTCTGTTTAATTCTCCCTTGGTCTGTGTCGTAGCATTCTCCCTCAGCTCAGGAGGCTTCACTTGGTGTCCAAAAGTTTCAACAAAGCTTTAGATGTCTTGCTGTTAGAAGCCAACATGCTGTGGCACTTTGCATACTGATTTGAGTTTTATTGCTGACTTCAAGACAAAAAAGAGAGAAAAGACCTGACTGCTGTGAATTAGGCTATAATATGCTTGGCTCACTTTATTAACAATAAAAGTCCCAGCAGAGATAATACAAGCATAAAAAACGGAAACAATTGTGGAAACAATTACTTTCAGCACTTGGCAAAATTGCACTTTCTGCATTTTCTTTATTTACTTTTCTCACTTTGTTTGAGGTACTGGGACTCAATATTTTTGCATAAATATACCCCAACAATTTGGAAACAATTTTTATTTTTAAAAGTCGATTTATTGGCACGTTTTGCAAGTATTAATTTTCTATCAATTGTGTCATTGCTTTAGGGAAAAAAGTGCTTTCAGTGTGTGACAGAATTTATAAATACCACTATTATACCCCCAAAAACTTTACTTAGAAGAAATGGCAACCTGGACTTCTGAGATGATGGTAAAGTTTTGTTTTGTCTGCTGTTTCTGGAGTCAAAAGGTTAGCGTTCTCATTTTGTGTGATGTTCCCAAATTTAGCGCATGGAGAAAAACGAGTTATAAGTAAATGGAAACAATAATTAAGAAAATAGGCACCACAACATAATTTTTAATTTTGTATCTTTAATTTCTCGTTGTAATAAGTTATTTAGTGTCATTTCAGCTATTCCTGGCAATTCCACACACAGCCGCTAGGGGCGCCTGTCATTGGTGGCATTGAGAAAGTTGAGCACACGAAGAATAAATCTTCCTGTTGAATGTGAACGGAAGCTCAACGTGTGTGTCTTGTCTTTCTTATGCCGCAGGTCAGTAGAAATATATTTTTGTGCACATATATTAATTAATTTTGTCATTTGATGAGATTCATAATGCTATATGGAGCATGTTAAAAGAATAATTGTTTGGTTTAAAGGAATACTACAGCCATTTTTGATGTAATGAAGCTAAGGGTTCTCTTTTGCAGTATGCAATACCTGAAGTATGTTGTTTATGAAGTGTGTTTATTATGCAGAAGAATAAATCTTCCTGTTCAATGTGAAAGGAAGCTCAACGTGTGTCTCGTCTTTCTTATGCCACAGCATCACATGTTGAAGAAGATAATTTCTACATTACCCTCAAGCCATCCAAGGTTGCAGGATAGCATTAGCACCAAAATACATTAAATACCAGTTGTTGCTATATCAACCCAGAACCAAACAAGGAGAAGCAACATCCATCTTCTGTTCCACAAATCTGGAACAAACTTCCAGGAAACTGCAGAACAGGAGCACAGAGTTCCTTTAAATCAAGACTAATAACCCACCTGTTCTGAAATGCTTTCAATTAGTAGAAAGTTGATCAGCAGATTTGTTGTGTATTTGCTTGATGACATTTGGCAGAATGCAACATTTACAGCTTGTTTCATAGTTGCTTACTGTTATGTTTTTATGACATAAAGCACTTTGAACTGCCTTGTTGCTGAAATGTGCTGCACAAATAAACTTCTCAGTGTGAGCTTCTGTCCTGGTGGAGGTGTCGAGGCCACAGCACTGTCAGCCCCTGTGTGTAACTGCAGAGAGAGAGCACGTCTTATTTTTTTCTCTCAGAAATAAATCAAAGCTAATTTCAGTAGCCACAGCCAAATGCTCAATTTTCAACAAGAACGTCCTCTGATGTGGAATTTAATGGTGTGGGAGTGAGAGATGTACAAGCTGCTTCCAAAATCATGAAAAGATCAATTTGACCACATTACCCCGCCGTGGAGTGAGTGTGGACGATTGGTCGTGAAGTGTCCTCTGGTTATGAAGTGGTCTCTGGACAGCTCAGACTTTGGCACAGCGACTAGGCACTGCACCGCTCAGCACAGCTTGCCACAGTTGACCACCAGCCCAGGCAGATGGCCAGCAACCAAACAGCCCTATTAGCATTTGGTCTGGATTAAACCAAATGCCCGGTGGAGATCTATCTGTGGAATAGCCATTTAACATGCTGCAGGGAAAAAAAAAACAGCAGGAGCTGGAGTTGGGAGTAAAGCTGGACATGAAACATGTTGGACCACATTTCTTGCTCCAAGCTGATTCCTTTGGAGTTTCCCTGAATTACTCAGATTTTATTTTTCTTTATTGCAAGGACTTTTGATATTGCTTATGTTTGGAGAAAAAATGAAATTCCTCATTGGCAAATAGTTACTCTGTTATAAATATTTCAAGTAATAAAGAACATGTGATTTGCATTTATCTGAAAAGTCTCTTATTTATCCCCTTAAAAATATATTTATTGTGAGTCAAAGCAACAGGTTTCCAAAAATAGGTTATTTTACCAAATGGCTTTGCACACTGACATTAATTTAATTATATTGTAACTGGGACCAAATTCAAATTCCCAAGTTGAATTTGAATTGAGTCTATAGTATTGAATTTTATTAATTGACATATATACTGGTTATTAATTAAACTTGCTTAAGCCTCGATTTTAAGCAGATTGCAAGATTTTTTTAAGCCATAACGTGTAAATTCGCATGATTTTTCACAAGAATGTAACGTCTACTTTGAAATCAATGCAAACTGCTAGTTTCATGTGAAAGTAAAGCAGAAGCCAGTCGAGGAAAAAGTGGCAAAGAGCTGCACTGATAAAGTCAGTGACCTGTCATGTTACAGAGATCCCCTTGTATCTTGCTCTTGCTTCCTCTTTCACACACACACACACGCACACACACAAGGGCATCATGCATGTTAATCTGAACTGATTGCATGTCCACTTATATAAATTATGGACTGTGCTGGATGCATTATTTACTCAGCAGAATTAAAAGGCATGCTAGGTTGCTGCATGCCATGACAACATCATGATGCACACATACAAACTTAGAAGAATGTAACGTTTCTCCTGTGCACATCTCTGACTTAGTTGTTCTTTCTTTTCATTTCCTTTTCTTCTGATCATTGGTCCAATTCCAGTCTTACTTTTCATTTTTTGTGTTTTTTGCACCCCTTTACTCATCCTCACTTTTTTATTCTTGGTTCCTCGGTTCCTTGAACCTTGCTGTTTCTCATATCTGACCAACTTAATTGTTTCAAATCTATTTTTCAGTCTTTTTTGGGCAAATTTCTACTAATTTTAAAGCCTAGATTTTGTGGCTGTTAAAAATGTTAAGCCACATCAGTGATGTCTTTTTTTTTCCCGGTAAGGATATTACTTATGATCTTTGGGTCGTACATTTCTCTAGTCCTAACACTGGGAAGCAAGTTGAAAACAATTTTAGTTTAGTCTCATTTGTTCAAACCAACTTTCTCCCTAGCCTCTACTGAATTATTCAGATGTTTGACATTAAGATCAGAATGTAGATGTTCTCTAGTGGGATTACAAGATTTCTTTTCATTATACTGAAATGTGTAACAATACAATTCTTCAAGAAGACTGTGGTCCAATCTACCTTCAGACTATTAACAATCTGCTTCTATATAGAAATATGCTGGCCCATTAGTTTTCTGATCTTGTGTGAAACTTTGAAATTCACACAGTTTCCCACAGTTGAAGGGTGGGCAAGTTCTTTAACTGGACAATGTTAAGTAAGTTTTTCAGTCTGGATTCTTCAACTTCCTCCAAACTTCCTTATCTTGACCTTGTCGTCCAGGTTGCCAACAGCACTGGAAATAAGCTTTGAAGGTTAGCTTAAGTGTGTGTTTTGCCCTGAAAATAGATCTCGTTCTGCTCTTGTTTCATTCAATATGCAGAACACCGAGTCTGTCCTCAGAGAGATGGAGAACCTTGCATCTTTTATGTTTGTAGAGTTGGATGAGTTTGGGAGTATGGATGCAACTGACTGGATTTTTTTGGGGGCTTATACAACTGTCACTTTTGTAGAGTTTTTTCTGCACATTATCCTTTAACATTGTCTTCATTATGCATTCTCCTGCAGTAGAACGGAACAGAGGTTCTATACTTCTTGGGAAATCCATAAGCAGGGAATGGCCAAGGATTCCCTGGACAAAAGGTAAGGCAGAAAAACACATGCTTAACACACATATCCGCTCACCGGCCACTTCATTTGGTACACCTATTCAATTTCACATTTACCCCAAAAGGCAAAAAACATAAATCACAGCAGCGACTGAGTAGTATCAACTGATTTTCAGATTGGGCTTTTAACCCGAAGGTGTTTTTAGTAGCCCTGAGAGTCATTAGGCACAAATATATCCCCTCCAAAAAGTGAAACAGAAACTTGACCAGTCACTTTTCTTTTTTTGTGTAAATCTCCTGAACTTGCTAAAAAAGTTCCAACATTCAACAATTCTGATGTACAACTCTTAATGACAGAGTTTACTTCATAGCTGTATTCTGATATTTTTTTGTTTTTGTGTCCTTTTCAGGAGATTTTGTTCTTTTGTGAACAGGTAAAACTAATTGAACTACTACCAAAAAGTTGACCAAAAAAAGACTTTTATAAAATAATTTTTTTTAAAAATGAGCGATGTGCATCAACACAGCAAAAATGATGCCCTGATCAACCAGACAATTTTGACTAAACGGAAAGCAACAGAAGTCAAAACACCAAGGCTAAAATTAACACAGCCTCACCAAAACTGAACAATACTAGATTGGAAGAATGTTGTTCCTGCCTCAAACCACTAGGTCCAGCTGGTGGTGGTGCAATGGTGTGGGGGACATTTTCTTGATACGTGTCATACCTGTATGATTGATTTTGATGATGTCCATCCAGGCGTACCTTTTTTCTGATCGCTACGTCCAGCAGGATAATGTACCATGTCAAAATGATCGTAGCACCTTTGACTATCATCATCATGACTCAAAATCTGAGGTGTTTCCAACACCTCACTAAATCTATGTAAGAAATAAATAAGGTAGCAAGTGAAGAGGTAGTTTTGTGTTCTAATGGTATCATTGTACGTGTCTGTGGGAATAAAGACCATAGTACCCATCGTATAAAGGTAAATACTAGTGAAACTGGCTACATGAAGAGATATCTATGTGAGGACATAATTAACCAAGACTCAGTCGACATTAATTGAGTCTTGATTCTGCCCTTGTAGGCTTTGACGGATATTTTGCTGACGGCATTTCTGCATAAAGTTATTTCTGGAGATGCAGGAATTATGCTTGATACATGAGCTAATATTTTCTAATATTTTCACACATCAGCTGTGTTATTCAAAACATACGCCCTCTCCTGCAAATCACACACCAAAGATTCAGCTGTTAAACGAGTCGTTCTCAGAAACCAGAAAACATTCAGCTTCTAATCAGATGGAACCATTTCTTCAAAGATCAGGCTGGAAAAATGACAAAGATCCACATATTAAACAAAAAAAGATAAGCGATATCACTTTGTGCAAGTGTCACAAGAGCTTTTTCACAAGGCCCATGACACACGTCTACCTTTAATACCTCTATGGAACTCATTACCCAGGACACCTCTGGGAAATTCATTTTTATATATCTACGCCATCTCAATTATGCCTCTTAATTGATATCTTTATTTGTGTAAGTGGCAGCTTTGTACATCACCAGCAGAGAGACAAAGAAATGTTTTCAAAGGAAACAGAGCTCTCATAGGCTGTTTTATTATCCTTTCTCCATTTCCTCATTATTTTTCACATGTCAGGAATGTCACAACACATCCAGTGAAATTATAATGAAGAGTGACTTGGGCATGTTTTCAGAGAGGGAACGAGCTGAGTAGTAGATTTCATGTGATTAATAAGTGGATTTTTACTGTTTAAAGGTTGTAAACACTTAACACTAAGTATGTTTACAGCAACAGAAAGTTGTATTCTTTAAAGGTGAAAAAAAAATCATTCTGGGTGTTATCTGGTCGGCAACACACCTTGTGTTACCATGAATTATAAGGAGGCGTTCAGTAGCAGGAGCAACGTGCTGTTACAAAGTCGGTGCCCTGTTGCAGATTTCTTCTGGTTTTGCCTTCTTGTCAGACTTCAGTAATTACAATTATCAAACAAATATCTGAAAATCGTTGTGAACAAACACAAAATTCAGTTCTCAAATTATAAGTTCAATTAACGAGAGACAAAAAAAAAAAAAGATCCAAACCAAACCTGATCCTTTCTGGAAACTGACTACACCCTAGATTTAATAACTTGTTGTTCCACCCTTTGTGGCAACAACTGCAACCAACTGTTTGCACTAACTGGCCGTGATCTTTGCTGTTGCTGGGAAGGAAATTTGGTGCAATCTCCTTGACAGAAATATTTTTAATTCAACCATTTCTGAGAACTTTCCACAATAAATGGTCTGTTTAAGGTCAAAATTTCAATTGGACTTCAGTTCAGACTTTGAATTGACAATTTCAAAAGCTTCAGTGGTGGACTTGGTGCACTTTAGCTGATTGTCCTGCTGCAAAATCTAAATGTGCTCGAGGTTAAGATAAAAAATACAGTATTCTGTGTTAGAGAACAGAACTAATGTTTCCATCGATTTGGCAAAGTTCCTCAGGTGTCACATATCGTCACACTGTGTTTCAGTATGGTGTTCGTTTTCTAAAATGCTTAGTTTTATTTATCATGTTTTGGGAGACACATGTTCTAAAATGTTCCATATTTGTCCTCACCAGAAGGAGGGCTGGCCTGAGGCAGGACTCAATCAATCACAAACCCACATGGAGAAAAAAAAGATAGGCAACCCGAGGTATGGCTTCCGTCTCTTCCGAACCACACCTCTAGATGCTTTAGCGTCTCCACTTGGAAAACTGAAGTAATTATTTTCGTGCCTCAAGAGGAACAAGACGTCATTGCTATCGCAGCAAGAAACTGCTGAACTGGCCTGAAGTCAAGGTGTGGTGATGGACGCAGACCTCACATCAAGAAACACAAAAGAAAATTACTAAGTCAGCCTTCTATCACCTGAAGAACATTTCCAGGATTAAAGAACTAATGTCCCAACAAGATCTGGAGAAACTCATCAATGCATTTATCTTTAGTTGAATTGATTACAGCAACACAGGTCTGCCTAAGAGGTCAATCAGACAGCTGATCCAAAATGCTGCTGCTTTCGTCTTCACTAAAACTAGGAAAATATAAAACATCACCCCAGATCTAAAGTCCATACACTGTCTCTCTGTAGCTCAGAGAATACACTTTGATATACTTCTATTAGTTTGGAAATCACTTAATGGCTTAGGACCAAAATACATTAACGACCTGCTGTTGTTTCAACCTTAAAGACCTCTCAGGTTTTGTGGTTATAGTTGGCTCTGCAGCCTCAGAATCAGAACCAAATATGGAGTTTTTATCCTTTAATGTAGAACAAACTTCCAGAAAACTGCAAAACTGTTGAAACACAGAGTTGCTTTAAATCAAGGCTAAGAACCCATTTAGATTGAGTTGAATTTAATTAAGAATAGATGGAACATTGACTAAGTCTTGTTTGAATTGCAGCATTTGATTAATTCTCATTATTTTGATACTGCAATGTCATAATCTATGTTTGTTTATTGTGTCTTGTTTTTATCACATATGGCACTTTGAACGCAGCTCGTTCTTGAAATGTGCTGTACAAATAAACTTGACTTGATTTAGAGAAGTGAGTCACTCCCAACATGAAGAAAACAATTCACTTTTTTCCAACCGACTGGAATTTAAAATGTTGTTAAGCTCTGTTACTGGATTAAAAAAGCAGCTTAGTGCAGCACAGCACTACAGGGTTTGGTCATTATCCAGTACCAAAACCTCCTATATAATATGAAGTAGCTGAGGCCGACTCCGCACTCCTTTCCTCTCAGCTTGCGGTTTCACCCACTCTGATTGATTCTTTATTGACCTAACGTGTCCTGTAGGCCCATCACTCCGCATCCTCCCCTCCCTTCAGCCACTGCCTCCAACCTCCTTCTCCAAGTGGAAGGTGAAAAAGAGATCGCTCTCAAAATTGATTTCTTCATGCTCCTTTCATTTCTGTACTCAGGTTGGCCCGTCCTCTCTCCTTGGACAACCAGCCTCTCTTCACAAGTCGCAGTAGTGGACAGCTGGGTGCGGTGATAAAAAGGAGTAGTTCTCCAATTTATGAAGAAAAATTTAATTCCACATTTGACCTACCGATAAAAGCAATAATGGTGCAGGTTAAAGTACAAAACACACGGAGTGCCAAAATGATTTGTCAGGAATCAAAGAGTTAATACAAAAAAAAAATGAGTTTTTGCATACGGGTGCAAGTCACTAATTTAGGATACCACTGAAAAGTAAAATTAATTACTTTAATATCAGCCTTTAGCTCTTTTGCACTGTTGTCTCTGGTGTCTTTCATAGTCCTCCTGAAATTGAGGTACTGGCAATGAGGCCGGTATCAAATCATGCTGAAAAAAAAAAAAAAATCAGAATCTCCATAACATTTGTCAGTAGAGGGATGAATACTGACAAACCAGCGCAAGCAGATGACTTGGCACCCAAAATTGTCACACTGATTTTTATGATGAACCTGGCTTTCATGTGTAAGAGATCTTTGGAGTAAGATGTCAGCCTTTTTCTCCTTAGTCCAGGGGTGTCCTAGTCAGTCCTCAGGGGCCGGTATCCTGCCGGTATCCACCTCTGTTTCAACACCCTGGTAGTAGATGTCTCCTCAGAAAGTCAATTTTATGTAGAGCCCTGCTAACAAGCCATCTTTTCATTCAGATGAGGTGATCCAGAAAAAGAACCTAAACGTGCCAGATGCTGGCCTTAGCTCTAGCCCATATTTCTGATGTCGTCTGGTTTAGAAGTGGCTTAACAAAAAGAGTGCAACAGTTATGGCCCATGGCCTGGACACGTCTGCACAGAGGCTCTTAAAAATCTGACTTCGGTGGAGTCCACACCTTGTGTATCTTCAAACTCTTGGATCGATTTAGTTTCAGAATTTTCTAAAGGCTCTTTATATTTGCTGTTTGTGTACATTTTTTGACAATACCTTTTCCTTACGCTCAACTTTCCATTGTTATGCTTCCTTACAGCAATCTGTGAACAGTTTTATTAGCAATGACTATTTGTGACTTCTCATCCTTTCATTGCTCTTACGCAATATTAGTAATGAACAAAATTTTGTTTTTATAGTTTGTGTTTATAATCATCAAAATGAACAGAAATGAAATAAATACTGCACATATAGAGAATCTGTATGAGCTTCACTTCTGCGTGAAACTGCGCAGTTGTAGAACGGTATTGACAAAAGTGCTGCCTGACTACGCTCCCAATCTAGTCTGACTGACAAAAACTGAGATTCTGACACTGTAATAATTAAAAACAAAGACTAATCAACAATTGTTCACATCATCAAGCCAATTATAGCTCAGCACATTTCAAATATGGAAATGTGGAGAGCATAATTACACAAACAAGGACTCTCACACACTTACACCCACTTTCGACACATGATAATAAGTCGACCCCCTGGAAAGCAACCCCCAACATCCTGCCCCTTTGGACAACACATGAGAAACTAAATGTCTCAAATGGAGAAATAAACAAAAGAAACAAAAATACATGAGATGAAAGAAGAGGCAAGACAATAAAGGCGAAGCGTCCCGGGTGGATTGTTCTATCCCTCCTCTTTGCTCTGTTTTTATTCTTCTCCCATTATTTTATTTGTTTGTTGGCTGGCCATTCATTACACTTTCTCTTTTTTGTTGTTGTTGTTTCTCTTTGTGATGTTGCACGTTCCTAAATGGTTTCGACTCTTGCTTTGATCTCATTTAGAAAGTGAAAGAAGCCAAAGCTTTGGAAGTTATTTTGATTAGACTTTTATTAACTTCTGTCTGCATTTTCTAACACCGTCTCTGAAGAATTCATTGAAAAGCCTTGGCTGAAAGAACTAATATTGCCACATGGATGTGTGCCGAAATCCAAATCCAACTAAAATAATTGCTTTCTAAAACTTAGTTTAAACTTTTAACTTCCATCAGATTGGGTGAATTTTTGCCGCAAAGATTGTTTTCTATTTATAGTTCATTTTGGACCACATGTAAGACTGTACTTATTCATTGATTTAATTTAGCTTAACATGCACATATGTATATGTTTTTTTTTTTTTTAAAAGCCTCTGTGTTGCTTTACCTGCTACAATCTCACAACATTATGCCATATTATTTGTGTTAAAAATCTAAGATTTCACTCCAGAGATTCTTCTTTTTTCATGACGGTTCTTGAATGAACCGAAAGCGATGGATCGGTGAGTCTGGGTCACAAAACAGGAAAATACAAGATATTGCCTTTAGCAGAATAAGACACGATTTTAATAACACCATCCATGTCATGCTTTTAGTAGTTTTCAACAGGAGTGTCACTAACACTGGTCTTCAACAAATGAAATAAAAAGTTTCATAGCAAATCATTACGTGCTTATATCTATAAATGCAAATTTAAAATGTTTGGAGCTACTTATTAGGAGCACCTTATTGTAACCAGCTAATAAGATCAATTAGTGCCTTGCGATAATGACAACTGTGGGACCATTGTAGTTTCGATGGCATTTGTGTTTGGTCTGTTAATGTATGTCCTACAGAGATAATTAGGAAAGAGAGCTTCAGACAGAGCCGAGCTGAATGGGAGGGAAAGCATTACACCAGGATCTTTCAGGCGATTAGCATCTTGGCTCCTTCTTGCCTGCCACCAGCTTCAAGTGGAGGTTTTGAAGAAGCGTAAATTGATTCTGCGTCTTGTCACAACCGTCATGCTCAGCAATAATTTCTTGATGTCTTGATCCCTTTTATGTTTACAAATCCTGCACAATATAAACTCAAGCATCAGATAAGTGTATTAAGTCTTGCTTTGCAGATTGTCACAAATACGGTAAAAGGAAAGTAAAAATCCCTGAAGTATGATGAAGATCTTTTGATACTATACTTGTGATCAATATAATAAGAGCGGGAAAATGTTAAGCATTTCCGTTTTAAGATTTTTTTAGGCTCTAGAATCCAGTATGGAATCGTACATGGACATGCAGCAAGACAGGGAGACTCGAGACCGGAAACTGAATCCAAGACAACCGCATTGAGGAGTACAGCCTCCAATCCCTGTGGAGTTCTGTAGCATGTGACGGGAAACATGACCACGTCCCGTTACTTAATGCCATGCACAAATATGCAGACGCTCTGTCTGCACTGATGAAAATTATGTCTCCTGAGTATGTCGAATGCATAAAGTGTTTGAGGTGGCAGAGAAATTGACCTTAGTCAGATTATTCATGTAATAACTTGACCAGTAGGAGTCATGCAAAAAGAAAAAAAATATTGTGAGAGTACTGCAAAACTAACTTAAGTAATCATGCCGTAGTACAGTTTATTACAATCACAACACATCCCAATATACAGATTATGTGGCATCTAAAAAGGTATATCATAAACATGCACACATCATATTTATGATGTTTTTTCTCCCCCTAAAAATAATCTTTTAAGATATACCTACATATGCAGCAAATTCAGAGACTGAGCCGTCAGCTTTAAGTGTCTTTTCTGTCCTGTAAAAGTGAAGGAAAGAAACTTTCCAGCATCTTGTCAGTAGTCATCAACTCAATGAAAAAAGGGGGATTGAAAGATTGTAGTATAATAAAAGCAACACACATTAAAGATGTGACGGGATTTAAATTCTTATTATAAATCCCCTTAAAGTCTTCACATATAGACCTGTGTGAAGTTTTTAATATGCCAGCTTATATGGCAAGAAAGGAAAAAGTGCAACACCAACTTTTAACCCTTTCAGAGCCCTGATACCTGTTTGGACCAAACTAATTCTTACAGAAAAATACGTGTTTCTGGATCACTCTTTACCTTTCTGAGGCTATCTTCATCCGCAGCGATGCCACCGCACAGAAAATATGCAGCTTCAGCAACTTCTGCAGTCTTAATGAATGTCTCAAAGCGTCCCCAGATTGTTCTCAGCTGTCCCCAGTAGGTGGTGGAGAGAGGGAGGGACTGGGGATCTCCATGGGGCACGAGGAAGGGAGAGTAGATGCTAAAAAGAAAGATAATGGAGGAGGGGGTGGGTAGGTGGAGGCTTGATTGACAACCACAGACTGCAATTAGTGTGTTCTCTCATAGCATCTGTGCTCTGGTGCTGCATGTGTGTTTATTTTGGGTGGTATTTGGTACAAGCAATGATCTGGATCCACGGTCCGCCGGTTCTGATCCGACACACAGGGACGGGTAGCTCAGGGTGTGAGGCGCCTCTGCCAGATGGCATATATACACAAGCCTGTCTCTCATGTACAGATGCATGCACACGTATATCTGACCGCACCAGAGGTCTGATGGAATGATTTTCAGTCTGTCAACCTGCCAGAATTTACATCCATTTCATGCTGTGAAACCAGTGTAATGTTAATTATTCTTTGTTTGTTCAAGTACAGTAAAATCTTTTTTTTTCCAATAAATTAGCCCAAATCAAAATTCTTTGACATACTTGCTGCTGACTATGGAACCGTCCTCCTCTGAATCATTCTCTTTTATTTCATTTGTGTAGTTTCATCGTACTTTGAAGTAAACACACACGAGTCTGATCAGTATTGTGAAGCGGTTTTATTTGCTGTATTTTCGTAAATGTTGTTTATAGTGATTCGAATGGTAATTTCTGCAAACTGTCCGTTTGCAGACAATAAAACGTTTTTTTTCTTTTTTAAGTGTCTGTCTCATAGGACATGATGTGCACCGGCTCAAGAAGCTACATTTTCTACATCCAGATGGATATGCATTTATTTATAGTGAGACAGTTTTAAGTTCTCTTTTATCAGAATGTATTTATGACTTATTTATCTCTACACGACCCAAACCAGTGTTATCAGAGGGCATGTCGGAAGAGGATTAAAAGGAAAAATCATGGAAATGTGCTGTTCCCTTGCGCTTCCTTTTAACCTAGAATCACAGCCCAGCACAGATCATACATATGTACAGGGTGTCTTAATCCCTGGCGCATGCAGCAGGTCCAGCACTAAGTGAACACACCCCTTGATATTATTCTCATCAAGGTTCAATCAATTTTCTCTTCTTTTGCCTGCAGCACTATATCAAAAGGGTTCTTCATCTTCTCTGTGTCTCTATTCCTGTCCGTATCACACTGCTCTCCTTTACACTGAAACGGGGGACTTAAAGTATAAGAGGTTGGGGAGGACAGTTAATGCAGAAGATTCTTAGGTCCTCATTGAGAGTCTGCTTTGGTGCGAATGCAAAAGCAGCAGAAATAATAGTTTACTATATGCATTGAAAGGATATATGAGAGTTTTGCTGCATAGGCTCGTCACAGGTTGACAGGCTGCTGCTGGTGCTTCTATCAGAGGTAAAGCCAAGCTTCCTTGGATGAAATGTAGACGAGAGGTCACTTCGGCTACACGTCACAGAATGAGATTATTCCCCTCTGCCCTCACACAGTCAACGTGTGTTGGTCATGGGAGGTGATGGTTAAATATTTTGCCATCCAGGTCAGCAGATGACCCTCTCCTGACCTGCCGGTGAAGGCAGGTGTTATCTGGGACTCTTCCCTTGATAAATGACCACTAAGTGCAAGGAGCTTCAACCCTCGGCTGGGGCCCCAAACCACTGCAGACACACACATCCATTTATATGTTCACTTTTTCAGTAAGCTACACATGCGATACTTGAAACTAAATTAAAATGGGGGTCATTTCTATCTTATGTTAAATTATATCTTTATTATTAAACACTAAGAGCTACACACTCACATTAGAATGGTTGATTGCATCCCTATGCGTTTGTTTTCACCTTCAGCTTGTAGGTGATTTTTTTTTTTTAGTTTTCCAGTTCCAAAACTATATGATGAAAAATTAGATATTTAATATACATACAGATTGAAATAACCACAGCCATATCTGTACAAATGGTACTTTTCTACAGAACACGTGAGATACCATTTTAAATTACTAAAGTGCTTTTAATTGACTTGTGGGCTTTTCATAACTTTATGAAATAAAAATAAAGGTAAAGAATGCCAATAAATTGCTCATGTTAATTTTTATTAATTAATACAATTATTTCCAAACTATAATCTTAAACCAGAGTCTGGACTTTATCTGTAAGCCTTGATCTGGGTTGGTTGTTAAACTTTGATTTTAATTATGTTAGTTTATTTTTAGTTTATTCATGACAATAATATTCACTCTCAAAAGTGATTCTTTAAAAACAGGGATGTTATTAACAATAATTCATCCCAACAATGAGACACAATATATACCCTGTTATGAACTGCTTTTACATCAGTATCACTTTCAGCAAATGCAGCCGTCTTAATTTCTTCTGTGTAGTTTGGGTTTTTGGAGATTGATGCACACAACATCAGACACGTGTGATTACTGCTTGACAGGATCAACAAATCTGCTGCGTCCACCAGTAAAAACAGATTTCAGCCCCAATTCCAGGGCGATGCCAGCGATCAAAGATGGCACAGCAGATCGGCAGCTGACCAAGAGCTTTGATTTGACATTAAAATGGGGGGCAAAGTCTTTGATTGAAAAAAACAGAACAAAAAACAGGAATATTTATTAATATATTTGAGGATTATTATACTTGATAACTTTTTTATTTGACAAAATGTAGAATTTGTTACTTGTTGTATATGCTATTAATATAT
>NW_006799981.1:599997-628067 GCF_000485575.1 Poecilia formosa | reverse complement strand
TATATATATATATATATATTTAGTCTCAATTACTGTCTGATCCATTTACATCAAACAATAAATGGATCCCAAAATGTTATTGTAAAAATCCTCTCAATGTCATCGATCATGGTTACAAAATTAGTTTTGCTTTCAGTAGTTAAATATTTGAACCATCAACAAAACCACCTCCAAATATCTCTTTTTTTCATTGATTTTGTGATTGCTTACATATCGGATTTACAGGCATCCACTGTACACATACTGTGCTTACAGCTTATGCAGTCTTCTGTGGGCGTATGGACGGAGAAACCTGCTCCGTTAACACGTCTCCACATCCCGATCTGTCAGGACCCAGATGGGAATATCAGTGTGACGGTGTTTGTGAGAGAGCCCATATAGGCTGTCTAACCTTCAACACCTCTGCGTTCCTGTTTTTCCCATAGTGCCGTTCCGACGACTACTCCACCCAAAAACCAATACCTAGCACAATAATACCTCCACTGGTCCCTCTGCGTGTGGTGTTGCTGAGGTTACCCACTCAAAAGGTCTCAAACAGAGTCTCAGAGATGGAGATGGGGAGAGGTGGATGGAAAGAAGAGAGAGCAGGATGATGTGATGGGAAGTCCCAGGGTGATTATGTTGTGTCCAACCGGCGACTCCTGACGTGACTTCATTTAGATTTACATTGGTTCCTAAATTAGAATAATCACCTCTAAAGCACTCTGGGCTTTACCTCATTTCTTTCACTGTGCCTTTTCCTCTTTTTTGTCTGTATTGTAGTTTCTCTCCTTTGATTTACATTGGAGATTCATGTACTTTTTTTTTTTTCTGTTTGACTCTTCACATACACACTTTGTCTTACTTTCCCTCTCTAAAGGGCAAGATATAAAATCAAGAAACCCACTTTTTAAAAAGAGTAGGATTTTAAACGATCAAAAGTTTCTAC
This sequence comes from Poecilia formosa, assembly GCF_000485575.1. Lineage (NCBI taxonomy): Eukaryota > Metazoa > Chordata > Actinopteri > Cyprinodontiformes > Poeciliidae > Poecilia > Poecilia formosa. The sequence goes on along the minus strand of NW_006799981.1, from coordinate 627,139 downwards.
ATTATCCATATAAAAAGCAGGTGTGTAGTACAGGATTCTTCTGTTTTTGCTTTTTGTAATAAGCAAAATCCTTTTGGAACTCTAACAAAATTAGCTTCTGTTCTAACTTAAGGAAAGGTCTCTAAAGACTAAATCCCTGTCAAAAGTCAACCATGTACTAATTCATATTGATGCTGATGTAATCAGGTAGCTAGAGTGTTATTTGAATATCAGAAAAATTATGTAAAACTAAATCAAAAAATAGTACAATGAGACATAGGTTCAGATAAACTTTTTTCTGCACATAAAATCACATTTAACTGTCACTTGTAAAATAAAATGGTAGAGGTGAGTCATGGCTCTGTCCACACTTTCAGAGAATTGTTACAACTTAAGTAAGCTGGGGTCAAAGTGTGACTGGACCTAACGGACAACCTGATTAAACATCAGTCAGAGCCATGTCAACCATGACTGAGGTTTTATCACTTTGGAAGAATAAGTATAACAAAAACGGGTATAGAAAAAATAATTATTTAAAATTTATTGAAGCTTTATATGCAGTTTACATACCAGCTCCTTTTGTTTTTATTTTTTACAATTGTATAAAAGTTCCAAGTTTGCCTGAAATCACCTTGCACCACCAGTGTGGTGTAAGAATATGACTAAAACCCATTAACATATCTTTTGCACACACAAAGGAATGCGTTGGACAAACTTTCTTGCCATCTAGTGACCTAACTTATGCCCATTTATGTCTAATTCTGCCAACTTGCATGAAAGAGTGCTTACATTTATGTTTGGCTGGTGCTACATTAAAAATAACCATCTCTCCTTGACAGTCAAATTGACTGCAAAAAAACTTTTTTTTTTTTTTTTCTTTTTTTTTCATCCAAGTCAGAATAATACCAGGCAGCCCTGGTATTATTAAGCTAAACAAGGCGATAAGCTCAATTTCATACCAAATCAAAACTGCTTTCATAGAAAATATAAACGTGGTCGCAAGCCTGAAGAACAGAAATGTTTGTTTTGGTAAATATACACACACATACAAAGGAGTGGACATCCTTTTTTCTGCTGCTGCTCCTCTCTTACACGCAAACAGAAAAATTCTCTATGGTGCTACTAGTCCTAATAATGCTGGAGTGTTGTGGCAACTGGGCTTCAAGCTACAAATTGACTGCTAGCTGCGGGTGGCCTCATCTTGCTGCTTACTAGGGCTACTTCACTACTGTCCATTCAAACAGAGGAGACTGTTAGACAGATATATGGCCACTTAATTGGCCCATGATGGCAGTGTGGTGGAGTGGTGATCGCCAGCGGAGAGCTCGACACAAGGATGATTAGGCGTGTGTATATATGTGTGTGTGTGTGTGTGTGCGGGATAAGAAGCCAAGCTTGGGGTCTCTTTTTGTATATGTGTGTTTGTATGTATGTGAGCGTGTGCAAAGAGACTGCTCAGCCCAGCAGGACAGCACCAGGCCTGGACTTATTAGTCACTAGTCTCAAGCTGTCAACCCACACAAAAGGCTTCAGACGATTAAAAAAAATGAACAGCCGCAAACAAATTGTGCACACCGCTAGTCCTCTTCTGTGTGTCAGGTGTGTGTGGTGGAAAACAAGTGTGGTTTGATAGAGGCCTATTTTCCTTCCGAGTCCACTCAAACTCTAAGTGGGGAAATCAATGCAAATAAGGGAAACAGGGAGGGCAGGAGGAGTGAAAAAAATTAGAAATGAGGGCTGTAAAAATGAAAAGAAGAAGAAGAGAAAAAAAAAAACCTCCAGGATTTAAGAGACCAACAAGAGAGAAAGGAGAGATAGGGGGTGGGAAGGCCCATTAAGGTGGGAAATTGAAGCTCTTTGCTTTTAAGCATTCTGCTTGTGCCCATATTTCCCTGAAGGTGCTACAATATTCACCAGGCCCCAAGTTATCCAGATGAGACGGGCAGGAATTAAAATGCCATATGTTCAGGATGGCACCTCGGCGCAAATCAAACGCTCCTGTAATTTCTCTCAATACAAAAGGGGCTTCTACCATTAGGTTTTCTCCGCTTTACTGGTTTGTTTATTTCCACCTTTTTTTGTCATTTTGATGCAGTAATTTATTCTAGTTTAAAGCCGGTTTCTGCTGTTCAATAGGCTCACTGTAAGTCCTTGCATGTTAAGAAGCAGGTTCTGGGCTTACTTTAGCTAAATGACTTTTTTTTGTCTATTTTAAAGGTTCCTGAATTGAATTTGTATTTATTCTACATATAATTTAAGCCATTTTATAGGACACTGCAAAAAAATTGTAGACCTCTGAAGCCTGAAATTATATTTTTTTGTCATCTTTGGGTCCAATCTAGAAAGATTCCCAATTAGGAGAACTAAATTGCGTGACAATGAGAAATTTGCGTTTATTTATTTACTATTCATTTATTTATTTGATGTGAGGACAGAAAATAGAATAAGGCTAGCAAGGTTTCACATATCACTGAATAGTTGATGTCCATTTACAATTACATTTTTGTATTTGGATCCCCTTAAAGCAGGGGTGCCCAAAGTCGGTCCTCGAGGGCCGGCGTCCTGCCCGTTTTAGTTCTCTCCCTGCTGATGGTAACAACCTTTTCAGCATGTCAGTGTTCCTCTTAGGCAGGGGTCTCAAACTCCAGTCCTCGAGGGCCGCTGTCCTGCAGTTTTTAGATGTGGCACAGGTACAAAACACTGGAAGGAAATGGCTTAATTACCTCCTCCTTGTGTAGATCAGTTCTCCAGAGCCTTGCTGATGACCTAATTATTCTATTCAGGTGTGGCGCATCAGAGGCACATCTAAAAGTTGCAGGACAGTGGCCCTCGAGGACTGGAGTTTGAGACCCCTGCTCTTAGGTCTTCTAACGAGCCATCATTTGATCCAGGTGCGTTAAATCATGGAGAGAACTAAAACATGCAGGATGCAGGCCCTCGAGGACCGACTTTGGGCACCCCTGCCTTAAAGCATATAACGTTTACACACACGTGTGTATATATTATATAAAATATATTTTTGTTGAGAATAAATACTTCTGCTTTTCACTCCATCTCTTTTAGCTATTTCCATGCTCATATACACACACATGCAGTTACATAGAGCATGCGCGCAAAGCTGAGGCTAATGGAAATGACACACTAGGGCAGTGGTCCCCAAACTTTTTCCTGTGAGGGCCAAATAACTTTTCCCTTCTCTGGTGGGGGGCCAGAGATTGTTGATGGGGGGGGTACGTTTCTCGATTGATTTTTACCCAGAAAGCACATGGCCAAAACCCATGAGTGAAACGGTGACTGGGACTGACTAGTATATATTCCATTGAGGGAATGTAAATTTAACATATTAATTTCTCATATGGTAACATAAAGGCTCGTTTTGAAGTATAAGCTGCTACTTACAGGCATTGCTTTGAAGAACTCGACCTGGAATGCGGCGTTCATAACAGACACGTGTGTTCATCTGCTCTACCGCTAGCAACTGTACTAAAAGTCAAGCAGTTCCCTAAAAGTCCAACAGATGGCAGCAATGCACCCCACAATTTACAGGACACACTTCCTGCTAAAGAGCCCCCTGGTGGTTGAAGAAAAATCCACATATAAACCGGAAAATACAATAAATGAAAAAAAATCTGAATGCTCTCTGGTATTGTTCAGGGGGCCGGACCAAATGTGGAGGCGGGCTGGATCCGGCCCGTGGGCCGTAGTTTGGGGACCCCTGCACTAGGGAATGTCTAGCTTAGATAGAGGCTAACAAAGGGAATTGCAAACTGTTGTTTGAGGCCATTTTGCTTTGTTAGCCCATAACAATAGCATGAACAAGTGGACCAACTGTATTTTGGTCTTAATAAATGGAATTCATGAATTCAACTCACTGACTCTTCTTCAACCTTAAAGATCAAGAACCTGATGGAGAAAGGATAATTCTCCGCAATATATAATTTGTTGTGATGGTATGATACAATCTGTGAAGAAATCGAGGTCCTCCATCTCCTCCCAGTAATGCTGGGATACCACTGGTCCCATAGTTTTAATAAATATGTAAAAAACATATATTTTTAATAAAAGTTACAAACTGGACCTTTGAGTTCCTCTCCATTCCCTCTTTGGTTTTACAATGCCAGCTGGATTTTTCTTTTTTTTTTTTCTTTCTTTTTTTTTTTTTTTTTACTTTTTGACATTTCTGATTTATCTGTGACCAGATTAACGTTAGAAAGGGACTTTTCCTGTTGGATTTACGGAACAACTGTTTTGTGAAACCCAGTTTGGGTTTTAAAAATTAGCCTATTTTTTTTAGAAAGCATATCTAAAATATTTGAAGGGAAATGCAGCTTTGGAAGCTGAAATACATAGATGCAATGCTATTTGACATGCTGCTGTCTGACATTGGCAAAGCAGCCAATTCAGGAGTGCCATTTATTTTCCTCAATACTGATTGGCTGTACTCTTAGAGCGACAATCTGAAAGACTGTAGATATTAGGTTCTGCAGTTGTGCTAAGACAGTTTCTACTGTGCATATTATTATACATTAAGGTATATTTGGTTAGAAAATAAGCAGTTATATAAGCATTTTTGGAAGATGTCTTTAACTATTCATGGCAGTTGTGGTTCCTAACCTAACTCCTATGAGAACTGGGGATCTACTGTAAATTGATATTCTTTTTTTCTTTTCTTTTGGCTTTATTTGCCTTTTTAGTGATAGCAATCAACACTCTTTGTAGGGTTATTTTACCCTTCCACTTATCCAGGATCATTTGACCAAGTTAACAGGAAGGAAGGAAGCCCAAACATTCCTGTCCCCAGCAGTTTTGTGGGCATCCCAAGGCATTACGTAGGCAGAAAGGATATGGAGCAGGTTTTGGGTTCCTTCTGGGACTCCACCCATAGGAATGTAGCTAAAGTGAGGCAGTCGAGAGGCATCCTGATCAGAAGCCTGAACTGAATCCTTTCGCTGTAGCAGAGCTCTATTCCAAGCCATCTTGACTTTACAGCCTTCTTTAAGCTACGCATTCCTATAAACAAAGGTCAACTCACCAACTTGTATTTGAGACATCATTTCTTTGTCCTCTTGCTCATCCTACCCTCAATTATGAACAAGACACTAAAACATTAGAATTTTTCTAGAAACTTTCACCAAAACAGTTTTCATAATTAGCTTAAGGTATAACGTCAAGAAAATGCCCAAGGGAAACTGGGCACCAAAGGAGGGGTAAGAACTCACCAGGGGGCAAAGTGACCTGACGCAAAAGCTAACTGGGTGTTTCAGGTTGTCTTTGGCAAAACGTTTTAGTTTATCATAAGGAAAACGTATCCCTTACCTCCTCTCCTCGTCACCGTGCTTATGCTGACCGCCAACTGTTTCGTCGTTCTCTCTATTGCCATCTTGTTTATGCGTCATTCCTCTCCACCCAATCGCCTTACTCACACCAATAATTGTGTGTTCTCAACCTCTGCTACCTTCAGCTAATTTAATGACAGACTGAAATAGAGTGACTCCCACCCCAGCTCTGAAACCACCACCCCCTGCCTTCTCTACAGACGTCGTGCTGAGTAGCAATCAGGAGTCTGAATAGACTCCTTTCCTCAGCAGACACACAACTGATTCCAAAGCTAATAGTCATTGTTTGAAGTAACACTGTTGCCCTGGCATTTGCTTAACCTTTTGTATTATGCACAAGACAGAGTCAATGCACAATCCCTGCTTAATTAATATCTTTCTATGCTCCTACTCCTCCCCCACGCCCCCGTCTTTTATTCCTCCCTGTGCTAACAGAAGGAAAAAAAAATGAGATGCCAAGTGTCGCCTGTACATTTTGTGAGATGTATGTATATTAGATAACCCTGATTTTTCTTTCTTTTAAATCAGTCTGAAAATATGTTGATTATTTTTGTAAACTGCTTAAATAATCTTTAATCACAATCATCATGTTTATATAAAAATACTTTGTTCTGTTAATTGTTGACCTGTTTCGAATGAAATCATTAAAAGATGTTTACTGCTATTGATTTTTTTTAAAAATACAATTCTAGGAAAGTATTCACAAGACAAATCAATGAACCCAACTGTTATATTTTTAGTCTATAGGAGAAGGGGGTACCTGGAGAGAACCCACACATTCACAGGTACAACATGTAGAATTCATGCAGAAAGACTCCAGGCGGAGACTGGAGCCCAAAAATTTATTCCTGCAAGGCAACGATGTGAACAACTTTGACATACCTTATCAAGTTCATTTTGAAGTAAATTAAAAAAATAAATAATTAAAAGGGCGAGACAGTCTCCATCTTCTAGGACTCTCTATTGAAATTTGCTGGATAGGATCCCTCTGGACCTAAGAGGTCCTTCATTTGACTCGTCTGTCTGCCGCCTTCTTCTCCATGGTTCTCGCCGTTTCTCTGGGGGTCCGATGAAGTGGTCAGCAGTTGACAGGTCTTGCCGTGGCTGACAGAGTAAGCACAAAGCCGGTGAGCGTGAGAAACGCTGTGTGCCCATTTGTTGCCCGTTGACTTAGGGTCCGTCGGCCCTGTGCTGCAGAGCATGGCAGGAACAAAGCCATCGGGACCCCGAATCAATGACATCTCTTTCAGCCAGTCTCTTCTCTCACCTGCCTCACTGCAGTCTCCCTCTTTAAGACGTCCTTCTACCCTTTGTTGCCTCTTGGTTGGTGTTTTTATATCATATAGCTTTGTTGAATTAATCCATTTTAATATAAGAGATTTCTAATATCAGATGAAGTTAATAGTAAGATTCTTTGACCTGCTGTCACATTGATGGAAAAAGATTAAGAGTTAAGGATTCTTTTTAGACAACTAAAATAAAGCACAACATAAAAAAAAACTCACAAGGGAAATTAAAATTAATACAGTTTTGTCTAAATAAGAGAACATTTTGTGTGAGATAAGTTAAATCACCAAATAGCAAAGAATAAAGGGACTATTAATATGAATTCATGACCATTTGAAGCAAGACGGACTGTTTTCTGTCTTCTATTACTATTTACTACTTCAATCAGTACCTTCTTTGACTTGCATAAAACCCAGAAAACAACCAAAAAACTTATTTCCAGAAACTGAAAAAAAACGTACATGGCAAATGAATGATTAAAACATGTTTGTTAAATAACTCTGAAGTACTATGCTGGAATAATTTTATTTTCATGGCTTTGTTAATCAAGAAAAATAAAATCTGTTAATGTTTTGAGGTGCTAAAAGTACCTGTGTAAGATTTTTAGGAGATTTTCTAAAGACCAAACTCTCCTTTTAGGGAACTTTCACTTTAAAGGACAAAACCTTTTTTATGACTTTCCTATGACAGTGAGTATTCCTAAAAAAATGTGTTGAAATGTCTTTGGATTTGATGACTACACCATAGACCAGAGCCAGACAGCTTTTAGGCGTGTCTCAGGTCCAATACACCTAAATCAGATAATTGAATGACCTCCACTGTGTGCAGTAGGGTTCTCCTTAGTTCTGCTAACAGCCTGATTATTTTTTGACTCAGTTGAGTGAGTGAGTTGAAGCAGAGGCGCATTTAAGAGTTGCAGCACAGTGGCCCTCAGGACCCCCAATAAGGAATTTTAACAGGTTTAAGAAGAGTAGTTTAGGGAACCCTGAGATTTACGATATATATCCCAAAGTGGACATTTTGTGATATCTTAAGTATGTTCTTTGAAATATGCTTAAGCAAAACTTTTTAAATCTACAATTTTTTTCCAAAGTCCACGTGTGTGTATTTTAATCTAAGTAAAATACAAGCCAAGTTATTTTTTTTAGCACATTTCAGCACCATAGGGGAGTTTAAAGTGTTTCACACCATAACCAACAGCCAGTAGTAAATTGTAAAGCAAGCCATAAACATTACATTTAGTCAAATGCCATTATGAGTTAATCAAAGGCAACTCTAAACAAAGATTTGAGGACCAGAAGACCTGACAGGTGTGGATGGCTGGTACAATGACAACTGGACTACAATGCAATTTGATGCTGAGCCATTCAGTGAATTAATTCATCAGCAAATAGCATCATAGAGCCTAAAGAACACCACAGACAGGTCCAAATGACCTTCTTCAAAAGTTTGAAGCCCTAAACTTTATGGCACCACCTTTTTGCATTAAGACAAGAGTTTATTTTAATCGACAGGTATTCTTGTCATAAATTAGTAAATGGAAACAGGCCATTCTAAACATTACACACATCACAAGTAGAAGATTCTACTATAATCGACTACTTTTTTTGCTACCACACTTAAAGCACAAATTAAAAAACATACATGTTCAATTATTCAGACAATAATACAATGACGTACTTGGCTTTAATGCCCGTTCATCCCTGTGCTGCCCATCAGTGTTGATATAAGGCCCGCGTTTTTCTCGACCTCACAGTTGGGCTGCCGTTGAGTTACCAGTAGTGGATTTAAATCAGGCTTGACCAGCTGAGAGTGTGTGTAACTGTGTGCGCACTCTGCTCTTCACAGCATTTGTATCTAAATTAAATTGTCTTTATCTCCTCCAGTAAAAGAGGGAGAAAAGGAAAGGACAGGAAGGGCTAGGGAGTTGGGGTGAAAATTAATTTGTTAGATCAAAAAAAAATATTTAATTTTGCTGCACATCAAACAAACTTTGTCTTCAGACAGGGTGTACTGAGGCGGGTCCGCCTTTCTCCCTTTTCTTCCTCCTCTCTTTCTTCATCTGCTTCCTCTTCTTTTCTTTAATTAAAAAGCATCCTATTATTACAGCAGATGAAAAGGAAACATCTATTCAAACAGTACAGTCGTACCGGACTACCACTAATCTTTTGGTAATTATTTTTTAATTGAATCTTTTGAACACAAAAGCCCTGCGAGCAGATGCTTGCATTACTGTGGTCCCACATCACGCACCACGCCATGTATACGAGATGATGCCTGCCTCACCGCGAGCTGCCAGCGGGACAACATGGAAAAGAGAGGGAGAGAAGTTGAGGCGGAGAGAAAGAAAGCAATGACAAATGGGGCGGCAGGAAAGGAGGGGATGCGATTGGAGGGAAAGTTTTGGATACTGAACAGCTCAGCGGCTCTTAAGAGGACTGAACATGAAGCGGGTTTGTGCTTCATGTTGACAGGAATACTTTCTGCTGACACACATACTTAGATGTAAACAGTGGGGGGGGGTCAAGAAGCTTGCGGGTGAACCACACCTCTGCCACTTTTTCACAAAATCCCTCACTTGGCTCTCACCTGGCCGCCTAAAAACTTCTTTAGCATCTGCAGCAAGCTGATTCCAAGCACATAATGACTGGTCTTAACGGAAATGGAAAGGGGGGTACTTACTTAAAAAGAAAACCCCCCCATGAAGAGATGAACCCATGCTAAACTTTTCAGCATTTTGGCTCTCAGAAAGGACCTTAAAAACACCTGATTACCAGAGCGCTCCTGATTTCACTGACATTTGATACGCTTCTGCCTCTGAGTGAGCGATTCAAAATGATGTGTGTAACGTTCTCCCTCGGAGAAGCCTCAGAAGAGCTTAAAAGACACGTAGAGGAGGATGCAAAGAGGGACTTAAAGAGCAGGCAAATAAGAGCGGCTCGGAAAAAAAGACATCTTTAGCTGGGCTTTATGCAGCAATATATTGGCTCTTAATCATGTCGAGTACCCGTCAGAGCTCGCCAAAGCAGGTTAAATCACATTACCCGTGCATGCAACGTGTGTGCCTTTGTGTGTGTGTGTGCAATGTGTGTTTTCCTTGCTTTTATGGCTGTGTAGCTGTGTCTACATGAGGCAAAATATTTGAGTAATGAAGGCATAAGCCATACATTTAAATTTGCCTTGGACCTACAGAGATCAAGCGTCTTTGAGTAAGAAATCCAAAATGCTTCAAGAAAAAGTCCAATAGAAACAAGTAGCAGCACAAAAGCTTAATGGTTTCTTAATGGTAGATTTTGCTGTTTCTAATGCAAATTGAAACAAAGATGCTCTTTGTTTGCTTACAGGTAGTTCATGTAACATTTTTGTTCATTTTTAAATCATGTTTTATTTATTGTAAATATTTTTCAATGATTCGTTGTTTTTAAATTACTCGATAGTTCGGTTTTGCAAGTAAATATATGATTTATCAAATAATTTAAAAATATCTCTGGCCTAATGGTAAAGACTACTGTTTAATAATGTACTTTAGACAATCACATTGTCTTAGGTTTGCATTCATGTTTAAAACTGCTCATTTTCATTGTTTGATTTTATGTGGTTTTACACTTGTAAAGCACCTTTGAGTACATAGAAAAGTGCTATAAAAATAACATATTATCTATGAAGTTCTAAGAAATTTCATTGGAGTGTAATGTGTCACATCATACACTGACACCTACTGGGGCAGCCAGTGGAAGAGAACAAAACTGTCACGGTTATTTTTGCGGATAGACAGATTTAAATGCTCATTACCATGGTGATATCTCAACATTTTTTCTATAGTACGGCCCCGTTATACTAAACACGTATCTAAAAACACCGATCAACAGTGCCAGATAGAATCCAGATACCTGGATTCTGTTTTCCTTTCCTCTTTTTGGGAAGAATTTGAAAAGTAAAGTGGAAATCATACATTTATTTGTACTGATAGATTTAATTATTATTATTATTTTTTTTTATTAAGGACACTTTTTATGCGTAAAGACGATTTTGAGAACAATTGTATTTGTAATTTGCCCAAAAAAAAACAAAAGAAAAACTTATATACCAGGGTTGATTTATTTGTCCTCAAAAAACACACACACTTTGTGGCTTGTGTTGATTAAGACAGAGATAGTTCAGTAATTTAGCAGATCAATGCATTTGGAGTTGAAATAGAAATCAGTGCTTGAGAGGAGTGAGCTGGTATGACGTTTCCTCCATCCCTGCTCCTCACCTCCTTACTTTGGCATTTCAATGTTACTGGAGTGAATGCATGCTTTCAAAGAGTGTTTGTGAACTGTGCGTGTGAAGGTTTGTGTGTTTGTTAGTTGTAGCTTCAGTACCGTAGGTGCTCAGACATTAGAAAGGGAAAGAAAGCCTTTTTTCCTGTTCGTCTGAGTGCAGCTTTGCCAGCTTCAGTGCCCTCAGCCATGGGCACAAAGACAACAGTGACAACCCATTCATTTCCCTGACAAGCTGCTGCTTGCGGGAGGATAGGTGATGTCTCTCAAGGTTATTTATGGCGTTGTTGATCTCTCATTCTCGGTTTCGACACAGTCCCCTCCCCCTTATCCCTCTCCATAGCACTTTACCAGCAACAAACCTTCTCTTTTTCTGTGGCCACTTTTCCTCACTTCACCTTGTCATTTCCTTGGCTTGATCATTGCAACTTGTGAGGATTTGACTTCTTAATGGTAACATGGATATCGAATTGGCCGCAACATATGGAAAGACAGGAATCAAGGAACCGAGTGTCAATTAAAAAAACAACGTTGTTTGAATTGTTCCTTTAATAATATATAATTCTCTAAGCTTTGGGTCCAGCTACGCCCTGAGGCCTGAAATGGAGTGATCTACATCATCAAGGTAAAAGGCCCTCTAATATCCAGATGAAACATTTCTCTAATATCAATGACGCTTTAGAAAAGAACTAGAATGCAGCTTATGCCACTGTTTATTATTATTATTACTATTATGATTTTAAATGTAAATTTTCTCTTTTGGGTTTTTATTTTTGAAGTTTCATTCTGTGCACTTCCCTACCTTTGTTCAGTTTATAGCATTTATTCAAATTCTGCATGTCTTTGAGCCCTTGGTGAAGGCTCAGTACTCCGGGACATAAAGATAGTATTTAAATAATGTGATGGTAAAGTATGTAATCAGTTTCTTGTTTCCAACTCATTGTTTGGTACCCAGTCTTTATGAAACAAAATTGAAGACATTGCTCAGTTATGATCTGAATCCTGCTAAGGTGGAAGTGGGTTTGCCTATGTGTGTGTTTCCATTTGAAATGGCTGCTCTGTCAGAGAATAAGTTGACGGGTCAGAAATAGATGACTCCAGCACTATTAAACAAATTCGCAGTGAAGAGAAAAAGTCACAGGCTCCTTTTTACACAGAAAATGTCTTCAATTCATTTCAATTTCCTGCAGGGCCTCGGCGACTTCAGAGAACAAGTAATCTGTTGAAGAACTCCATTTAGCCTCGCAGTTACATCTTAACCCCAAAACCAGATATTTAATAAATATGGCTCTACTGGCTGTGAGGGACGCAGCCTGTCGAGTTTATTTAATTTGAGAAAAGCCTGGGTGTAACATATTGCAACTCCTCCCCCTTTGACACCGAACCCTCGCCTTAAGTGGCGCTCCACACAAGTAACAGGACTACTTACATCACAAAATGGACGTTAAATGCAAACAGGCATAACTGGGGACAAATCGTTCTCTTGCTCCCCCGCTTTTTTCCAGCTTCTGCTTTTTTTGGAAAAAGAGTTTGGGGCCTTTTTACTTCAATTTTCACACTGAATATCATTGTGCTTGGATAAAAACGAGCAGAGAAATGAAGGAGAAAGGGATACAGTCAGGCAAGCTGAGGATGGAAGAGAAAAGAGAAAAATCAATAGTGAGGATGTAGCTTGAGGGTTTCCATATTACATTTTGCATAGACGTCAGCTGTAATTTGCCTTTGATCTCAGTCCCAAGATGACTCACTGAAGCCATCTTCCACAGCCAATTGAGGGTGTAAGGAGGGGAGCAAAGAAAAGATGTGAGGGGTGGGTGGGTGGAAGAAGTGGGTGGAGGTTTAAGGAAGGAGAGAAAGGTAGGGCAGGGATGAGAGTTGGTCTTGGGAGAGATGGGTGGCAGAGTAGACCACAGGGCCTGGATGCCAGGACAGGGCTTATGCATCCTGCTGAGATGCTTTTATCATTGCAGACTGAATATAAAACAGACTTTTCCTCGTTTTACATACAGCAACAATAAATACTCCCTTTTCAGTAAATACATAAAGTACGACATACAACTTTTATAAACTGACTTTTATTACAAAACTTTGCTTTGTTACATGGTCATTTTTAATGAGTCAGTTTGGTTTCCATAAATCATAAACCTTTCAGTCTGTGGCAGATTGCGTGTGCAGATTTGATAATATTGTTAAGCAATAATATTATCAAACTCCATGAATCAGTATTTTATTGAAAAGTTAGTTTTCTCAGTAACTCACCAGGTGAAACTTGTTTGGATTAACAACAGGCTGTTTTCTAGGTCATAATGTTATGCCTGATTGGTATATTGCAGATTCATAATACCAAAACTCTGCCAGGTCAAGGTCCCTTCTCCTTTTATATTTATATGCAAAAAAAAAAAAAAGATACATACATTTCTTGAGAACAGTTTGTATTGAACTGTGAGGACTGGTAACATGCAAAGAACACAACATTGAAGCATTGCAAGACATGTGGACTTCAAAAGATTACACAAACTTTTCTGCAACTTTCCAACACCGTAGATAAGTTATATGATAATCTTAAGAGCTTGAAAGAAATGTATTGCCACTGGCAATTAAAAATCACCCTGGGTGTTGCAATGGTGTGCAATAATGTCTGAAGACATAAAAGTTATTAATAGACACGACCGTCTTTGAGATAAAAGTGGAGGATTTGTCTGTTCCCAATACCATTGTTTCCCCACATGTTCTGCAGACTTATGATCTAGAGAGAAATTTTTCTGCACTTGTTTACCATCTCTAAATATTTTTTGGGAGTCTTTTGATTTTTTTTTTTTTTTTTTACTATCAACATTGGCATCACCATAATGACCATGATTTCTTTTTTCAGCTCTTCAGTTTTCTTCTAATGTAAGTCTTAAGTAACTCTGTTATGTTTACCTGTTTTTAAATGATACAAGTGGTGTAAAAGATTCTTTTTTTACATTATGATTTTGACTGTTGACCTAAATTTATAGTGTTCTGTACCATTTAAAACTGACTTGTTGCAGATTTAACCTAGATTTAAAAAATAAAGAAAGAAAAAAGAAAAACAGATGATTGATATTCAATTTTAACATTCATTCACTTTTAGTAGAATTCTTGTCGAGAGTTCCTCACAGTTTTTCAGATTGTGGCAGCATCTCTTGTCTGAAACTCTCTTCAGGTGATTCTCTGTCAGATTTAGCTCAGGACTCTCAGTAGGCCATTACAAAACATTACATTTGTTAAGGTGAATTTATTCTTTTGAGCATTTAGATGTATGCTTGGGCTCACAAGTGTCGAGTTTCTTTCAGGTTCATCAAATGTCCTATAAATGTTGGCAGGTGTGAACTCTACCAGACTGGAGGCTGAAAATAAATCTAAAGTTTTAGTTGTCATACCTATGCAACTAGGTTACAGCAACATGTTATATTTTTATATTTTCCCCACAAATTATTTTGCAGTTGAATTAAACTCTAAGTATGTTTGAAATGTATAATCTATGTACTTTATATCACAAAAATACCCTGACACAAATCAACAGGGTTGGGCATACTTTTTACATCCTATATGTAGTCCACTCTACATGGGATCACTGTCATGTTGCAAAATATATCAGAGAAGTCTTACCGTTTTAGCTTCCACGCAGTCAAACACTGTTTGAGGAATAAGTTTAACCTTTTTAAAGCACTTTGGAACAAAATACACAGAAATGTACAAAATGTTCAGCAGACTTAATCCTTCAGGGTCTGACATTCACCATTTGAAAAAGAAACGGACTTTACAGCTAAGAAAGTGCATGCAGCACCAGCAAGTTTCCACCTATGTTGCATTTCTGTCATATTTGGGTCCTAACTTGCCAACCATGCTGAAGCTTACTTTTGTTCTCATGCTGACACCCAATTTCTTGGTGTGGGCTGCAAAATTTGATATTATTTGAGGCTTATTCATAATCGTCCAGACGGTAGATGTTACACACTTCTTCTGCGGTGGCCTAATAGGCATGTAACTTTATAGGCAAACATGTGAAGTGGTATCCCTCCAGTGACTGGGTGTTTGCAGAGAGTGCCAGGCATTCCCTGAAGATGAAAGACTTGTCAGATGACACTGTCTAGCTCTGCTTAGATGCTAATGAGAACCAGACCTTCAGTAGAGGCTAAAGGTCCAATGTCCTGTTCCTAAGCACAGCAATAGAGCAAAACTGTCTGCAAATAGAGTATTTTAGAAATAGAAACACTGATCCTTCTGTACCCTGGCATCATCTCCCATTGAACTGGACACCTCATCCAAACCTAACCAGGAGCGCACTGGGGATTATTGCAATTATTACACTTCATAAATTCCCTCCTATCTCATGATTGATGAATTTCCACCCTTGCCTCAAATAGCGTGATGGATCACTTTCAGAAATTTGGTTTCTTTTCCCGACAACTCGACTCTAAATGATACTTTTCATCTGAAGTCCATTTGGCTGTCGGCCTTCTCCACTGAGCCCAAATTAGCATTCAGCCTCAGTAATCTACCCCCTCATCTCCCATGGCCCTGTCCACAATCCCTAATGATGAAATGAATTACACCATCTATTGTCAGAGTGCTTTAATCATATTAGCTTCTGTTAAAATGACAGAGCATTGTTCAGGGGACCAGACACGAGAATACACATCTAAGGTACAATGGACCTCGGATCTCTCAGTGAATTACATTAATTCTAAATAACGACACATTAAGCTGCCTGTCCAGAAGAGGTAGTAAAAGAGATTTGACTGGGACGGCGTTTGCACCTTCATCATTGCTCCTAATGAGAAATACTGACAGTTATTCACTGGCTTTGGCAAAAGGATCTTTTTTTTTTTCTTTTCTAACTTGAATACAGGTTTAATATATCCCTGTCTCACCTCAGGGTTGATATTTGGGGCAATTACTTCGTACGTGTACTTTAACATTTTTTATACAAGGAAACCCGAAAAAAGTTAACATTTCATGAGTTTAGTAATTTTATTGACATCTAAATCACAGGTTAAGATGTATTCATTACAAGGGCTCTATAGCTCAAATGTTTTAGATCTAAATGTGGTAAAAATGATGGATCAGACAGAATGAACCAGAAAAAACCCCACTGTGCTTCATGGTTTCACCTTAAGTCCTTACAGGGGATGTATCGTACAAAATCCACTTTTTTCTCCTATTTTCTGCATACAAAATATAAACGAATAAGTTCTAAAACATGGGAAAAGTACAGCATCACTAAGCAAAATATTTCCCTTTTTTAACCAGTGATGGCATGTACTTCATGCAGATTGATGTCTTGGGAAAACAAAATCCCCTTTAACACATATCCAGACTTAAATGAATTGGAGATATGAGAGCAATGAGGGTGGAGAGGATGGAGAGGTAACAAAAAAAGTACAAATTACAGTCATCTTAAGGCTGTGGAATTAATGTTAAGGTTTCGACGCTAAAAAGATTTGTCCATAGGCTTGCCTGTATGGTTGTGTTGTGCGTATCAAGTCTGCTTTACTCAAAGTTGTGTGAAGTGAAGTTGTGTGAACTAATCAATGTCCCTCATTTTTTCTGAAACTATAAAAATTCCTTGAAAACAGCCATTGCTTCAAAGCACTCCATGCTCAAAGGCATTGAATAAAATTCTCACCATCTAAATTGGGAAAAGGTACTGAAATGTACGTTTGTATTTATACATATTGGTGGAAGCCTTGTTACCAAGTACTGTCCTAGGAATTTGTTCAGTTTTTGCAGAACAAAAAAATGATGGCCTTGTAGATTGTAAATATGGTGCAGTATGAAAATACCTTTTTTTTCCTAACTGAAGATCAAGAAAAGTCTTTTTAAAGAATCCCTGCACTGCTTCTGTGATTCCTGCTCATCGTACTGCAGGCATTTTTATTGTCTTACTCATTTGACTCAGTCCTGGACTGAAGGTGTACCGCTGTCGTCTTCACCAAACAATCAGACGGATGTAGACAATGGGATACGTGATGGGAGGTTTTTTTGAGAGCTCATTCAGTGACGTCTGACTTAGTTTGATTATCTGTTCTCCATCCTTGACGCAGATGATCATTTGATCAGGCATTTTTTTTCCAGAATGTTTAGATTTTTTCCAGTACTTGAACTTCTTGTGTTTGCATTTCAGATAAAGAAATTAGAAATGTAAGCACTCTTGCTAGCACTGCAGAGCCCCGATTCACAGATGATGGCACTTCAAGACAACACACTCTTCTTCAACGTTTCACCTTGAGATTTTGTCCTTGAGCATCATAAAAGGCATCATTGATAAATAAGACAGATAAACATGTTGCTTTCACTGCTGATTTCTCTTAATTCATTACAGATCTGCAGCTTTATGTTAAAAAGGGGGCGCACAGAGAGAGTGACCTGATATGCTTGACACTTGATACTCAACACAGTTCAGCAAAGTCAGAGGAAAACAAAGACAGACAAAAAAAGCAGTAAAAAAAATATCTTTCCAAGGAAGAGCAAGACGCAGAGAACAAACAGTGTGGAGATGCAAACACACATGCACTCTACATACATAAACATGTGCACTTGCTTTATTTCATTGTGCCCCATCCCAGCCTCCCACCACACCCGGCTCGTGCTCTCTGAGGAAGTTTGGGATTCTGTCATTCTGTCTCCGACTTCGGCACTTCTTTCATGTCTGCCTCGACAGCGGGCCTCTCCTCCTTTTGTATTGTTTTATTATTTATGCATGGGGAGGGGTTGGTGGTTAGTTTGACGGTGGGGTTGGGGTGCATAAGCAGCCGCAGCATTAAGACAGATCTGGGGGAGATGGAGGAGGCTAATTTATATTCTGTTTTAGCACCATCTTAGTGAGCCAGAGAGTTCAAACAATCTCCAACAAATGCAAGGAGAGAAGGGGAGAATGAAAGAGAAAAGGGAAGAAGACAGGAAGGACAAGACACTGGGGGTAGGTGTGTGTGCTTGTGAGAGGAAATGCACTTGAGGAGGGGATTTTGCATGCACTTGTGTGTGTGACTGAATGGGTTTATGTGGCCATTCAGATACCCAGCAGATTGGTAGCCTTAAAAAAAAAGTTTAAAAAGGGTTTAACGGGTTCGGTAAAACGAGGGAAAAAGTGGATTTAATTTTGAAAAATTCACATTGGAACCATTGTAAATTGTTACTGCCTCTTGCCCCCGTGTCCTTCCAAACCAAAAACCACTTCAACTCTGCAAAAAACATGGGATATTAGGGAGAGGTATGAAAGTATTATTCATTAACAAGAAAATCCATGATTCTGAAAGAAGACTCGACAGGAGACAGAGGAGGAGGATCCATCAGGATCTGGGAGGTTTTTGTCCTTCAGTGAAACAATGAAGCTTCTGGTTGTCTGGGGTCATCAAACTGCAGCTGGCTATCTGAAGATGTTGCAGCAGGCTTCTCTCTTGATTGAGGGCCTTTGTCTGCATGTTGATGAATGGGTCTTTCAACGGGACAATGCTGACGTTCACAACGTCTCTCTGACAAAGCCTCCATATTATATGTCTCCCTGACCTTAACCACTAAGGAATGAATTGTAAAGGAGATTTAGAAAAAAAAATGATTTCAGTTTCATATGTTACCTTTTATGAAGTTGCAGAACAAATTCCCTAGTGGACATATTCTCACAAAGCACACCTTAATATCTTCTGAAGTAATTAACAACGGTTTTACTTCTGTTTCGTTTTTTTTTTTTTTTTTTTTTTTTTTTCAGGGTGGGTTTTTAAATGTTTAAAACATAAATTACATACATTACATATTTCCTCTCTTGCTTTTCTTTCTACTTTGTGCATTTGGAAGCATGTTTTAGGATTTTAATCAGAATTTGTTGTGCTTTCGCCGTTACTTTTTTCTTCTGTCTCTTGGCAGATATTAGTTTCCAGAATCATCTACGTAGATCTGTTTCACTAGATTTTTTTCTTGGTTAAAGTGAATTATTCCACCTCATATGTTGCGTTTCCGCAACATGACGGTTGTATCGGATTCTTTGGAAAGGTTTTAATTTTCTCAAATTGGCTTTATTACAAGGAAGGTGAACACAATTCTACAAAAAGCAAAAATCGTCTTTCGAATGTAACAGTGAGTGGCGGTCGCGTAAACCAGATCTGCTTGTTTATAAACACCAACTTGCAGTCATTGTTCACTTTATGTGGTTCCATGGCAGAATCCCCCTGTAATCTCAGACTGCTGAGTCCTATTGTGCTTCTTCAAACTAAATACAAAAATTACAGTCACACTAGCACCACAGTGGCAATGCTGCAACTGTGTTGACAGTAGTCAGCATGTACACTGTAGTGAACCTTGTCATTCGTCATGCATTAGCTGTGCTCTGGCCAGTTTAGACTGCACTTAACTAAAGCTGAAGCCTGCTGTGGCCTCAGGGAGCCCCTGTCTGTGCCAGCCATATCAATAGTCACCACAGCTGGGCTCTACTCTGACACTGTGTTGGAGAATATTGCACCACCGCCTTAACACCAAAAACATCGGAGCCAATCACTGTCAGTGGATGTTCAAGCTCTGTGTGTGTGTGTGTGTGTGTGTGTGTGTGTGTGTGTGCGCGCGCCTTCCCTCCACTCTTCTCTTCCACATCTTCAGTACATGGCCTTGAGCATGAGCAAAATGGCTCAGTATCAAAGAGTAATGATTGAACTGAAAACATACTCCATTGGAGAAAATAAAAGCCCTCAGTGTGTGTGTGTGTGTGTGTGTGTGTGCACGTGCGTGCACAGATCTGTGTATTTATAATGGCAAATTTGTGTATTTCATGAACCAAATCCAGTGTGTGTGTGTGTGTGTTTGTTTCGACTGTAAAACAAAAAACAAAAAAAAACAAAGATTGGCAGAAAGGCAAGGAGACGTTTGCTGAGATGTATTGAATTTCAATAAAAACTGCAATGAGGAGAATGAGGCTTGGGCAATTTTTCAATTTCTCTTCACTCTGCCTTGAATTAGTTGTGGTACACTCTATTTTTCACCATGCCCAGCTAATCAGATCTCTACCGTGTCCCGTGGGCCTCCACTCATTTGGTATGTCCCACGAGTCATGTGCCAATCAAATTGTTCATCAATGTCTGCCTCGTTTTTTTTTTCTTTCTCTTTCTTGGTCTCTTACTCCCCACTTGCTTTTAAGCCATTTCATTAAAATGTGTCACAAGAAAACTTAATGATGCTGGACGCCATGCCACATCAAGATTTATTAGAGACTGAGAACCACCGGCATGGGTCAAAATGGTGTTGAGAAAATGTTGACGTTAAGGTGAGATTTTTTTAAACTCCTGGAGTAAGGCAAAAAAAATAAATAAAAATGTTGGACCAATTTACTATCAACAAATGTTGAGACATGAAGAAGTCATAAATAAAACCAAGAAATCCTCAAAAGAGTAATTATTTTGGATGAACTCTGTAGTCAGGTGGGTGTCTGATTGTTTGTTCTGTGTTTCGCTGTGATGCACTGGAGACCTTTACAGGATGTGTGCCTCCTCTCGCCCAATGGCTGCTGGAGAAACACCAGACTCCTTCAGCCCTTCAAAAATAAGTATCATGATCCGTGCTTCTGTGTATTTATTTTAAGGTTTTTCTGTGTTCAGTTTCTGTCCTGAGTGTTTCTGCGTCTTCCCTGTTGATTGCTTCCCAGGTGTGTCTCATTCTTTGATTACCCTCCCTGTGTATTTAGTCCCACCTGTTGGCTGTGTTCCTCATCGGATCCTCGTAGTATGTCTAATGTCGTATGTCATTTGTCATCTGTCTGCCAGCCTGCCATCACAGTCTTACTGTAAAGTCCTGTGTTGGTTAGCTCTCTTATTCAGTCCTCAGTTTTTCAGTCGCTACCGGTAGTTAGCTGTGTGCTATTGTCTCTGCCGTGCCGCCTGATCTGGACTGTTTTGAGCCACATTCATTATTAAATTCAACATCGTCATCACAACCTGGGTCATCAGCGTTCTCCCTCACCACCACAAACCACATCTCATGACAATAAGGAGGTAAGTGAGATTACCTCCTTATCTTATTTACCTCTCACTTTTCTGGTCCATCCATGTCCCAACTCTCATCTTTGGTGATGGAATAGGAATATTGACCAAAGAGTGAGATCCATGAGAAAAGTGGAACAAAATAACATCTTCTGTATGGTTGTGAGGAGCTTGGAGGAGAGATGCTGCTTCTCTGCAATAGAAACCATCAGTTGGAGTGGTTCAGCATGTGCTCAGTATACACCTTGGAAGGTTTTAAATTATTTATGAAGCGTTTAAAATGTAATTAAAACTATCTTAAGTCATTTTGAGCAGATTTTTATTATGAAATGGCAGTTATCTCTAGTTAGAATGTTGGTTCATAAGCTAAAGACGAGTGAGGAGGTATGCATGAGGAGAATTCATTTCTGAGAGCTTTAACTTGGACAAACTAGATATTTCAAAACACAAAAATTCTGGCAGCATTGAGGAAGATGCTGTGATTGCTGTTCCAGTTCTGACCAGCTGTGGAAAATGTATTAGGCAGTTGTGCATTAACTATCAATGGCAGGAACTAAAAGTCCTACTTCTCAACACTTAGCCAGGGTTTTGGTCAACCACACTAATAATGTCGCTTCCCTTATAAGTAGACGTGCAAATGTTTTAATCCAGAGAGAAAACATGTTTCAAACAGACAAAATTCCACAAATCTTACATACTTTTTATGCAAAATGTTTGGAGAAAGTAAAAAGTAACATATCAACAACTTACCGTTTTCATAAAAATATACTTTCTCTTTTATGTTCTGTTGCATTCAGCTTTGGCGTAGTTAATTTTGCACAACACAAAATTTACAATTTAAAATATGCGGTAAAGTCATGCTAATTTTACCATTTCATTTTTAGTGTAAGATTAAAAAATGCTAATATTGAAATAAACTTATAGCTACATACAGCAGCAGTATTTACAAAATATTAGTCATAACATTAGTCATATATAGTCAGTAAAACTTCAAATCCACAAAATAAACAACTTTTTTATTAGAACCTTCACATAAAACTCCATGTTAATTCTTGAACAGTGTAAAGAAACGCCTTGACAAAGTGAATAAAGTCACACATCTCGCTCCGCTCAAGCAGTTTCGGACTACTTTCTGGAATTTTATTAATTTCCTGTAGAAAGCAATGGAGAAAAAAAAGTTTCTTTCTCTACAATTATACAGTTGGAGGGAGCAATGTCCCATTTGGGATTTTAAGCCATTTACACAGATGATTCCTGTAATGCCATGCAAATAGAATTTAATTCAAAGTTAATTCGCCTGCATTACTTTTTAATAAAGAAATGATAAATTATAATCTCCTCTGCAATTTAATCTATTTATGCTGTTTCCGTTACTGGAAAGTGTCCACTGCTTCAATTCATTAATTGTGATGGAGGCTGGGGGGAGAAAAAAAAGAGAGAGAAAGAAAGACTTAAAGAAGTAGGAAAATAAAGGAGGTGGGAGATAAATTTGTTATCTCAGCACCGGACTGTGTTTGAGAAGGGAATAACGGGTGTAATGAATTGATTTCATATTTAGTCTTGGGCGTGCTGATACACAGAGATCTCTCGTGGTCTTTCGGTGCCTGTTGCCTGCAGTATTTTCTTTCCTTTCATTAAGGTGGAGATTCTGCCCTTTGATAGTGTTATCGATTCTGCCTCCAAACACTGTGGCACCCCTGTGAAGTTGCTCTTCAGGTAGACAAAAAAGAAAAAAGCAGATGAAGCTATTATCTTCCGTCTTATCCTGTACCAGTGTAGGGCCAATTCACTGAACCGCTTTACCAACCAGTAAACTGTTTTTCCTCGTTCTTTGTTCCTTCTCGCATTTATTGAATCCAGGGGATAATTACAGATTCTGCCGCTGCCGCCGCTGATCGAGCTTGCTGTAATTCCACTGGGCTGAGAAATTACTGCTGAAATCATTGTGATTCTTTCCCTCACCTCTGCCTTTAAATTCTATCTCTCCCTCAATCTGTTCTGAATGTGTATGAAAAGAGGAAGTTGCCGCACTTCAGCTTAAGTCCACGTTTGACCCGATAGTGAACACAAACTCATCACCAACTTCTTCTAATCTGATACTTTTTTGACCTCCGTGTAATACTTCATTGCCTTTACCGAATATCTTTTCTGTCTTAAGGAAGAAGCAGAAAAGATATTCTGCTCCATCGTTGACACGAAGGAGAAACTGTACCGGTACACTGGATCTGTTTTGCCCATTATTTCAATAAATCAGATATGGAACTATTAAAATAACGAGTAAAATTATTTCTTGTTTCAACTGAAATTGGCTCATTGTGCACATATTATGAGAAAAATAAATCCTTAATCAAAAAACGTTTAGAAATTACAACCCTTTATTTTGATGTGTCTTTACTTATTTAAAAGGAACAATGCAAATAAATGTACATGAACATTTCAATCCGTCATATAAATGTGCCAGATTTAGACTCGCAGGTTGAGAATTAACCTGGTGAATCAAAAGTCTCCCACCAGGTGTGATTTGAATCTCTGAGCAAACCCAGCCTGTCCCTTTGAGGCCGACCCTCTGCTTCTCATTGCATTTTATGTGCAGTTTCTCCGGGTGTCTCGATGCCTTTGTGTTCTGTTTCTGAAGCCTTTTGGATATTTTGGGCTCGTTTTATCTCTTGGGTTTTGCTTGATTTGCACGTGGAATGAAATGCTCTTTCTTGTGTTGCTTCTCTGTTTCTGTGCAGTCACTTTGTGTCCTTTCTTTTTTCTCTCCCTATTTATCATTTTAGCCGCTTTCTCCTCTTCAGTACCTTTGATTCGTTTTGTGCTTGATTTCCCCGTTATATGTTGTTATGGTTCTTAAACAATTACTTGATATGGGGTTTTAAAACGAGGGCCTTCTGACCACTTGTACCTCCAGGCCTGTGACTGGTCAGAAATGATCACAGATGAGAAAAGTAGGAACCTTATATGACTTGATTATGTAAACCTTGCATATAATTGGAAGTTTCTACATGCAGTGACAACATCTGCAACATCTATGCTCATTTTGTTGCTCTTGTATTTTTTCTTTCTCTCTTGACTGGGCAAAGAGCCTTCGTTTGTTTTAGATTATAAAAACTCTTCATTGCTTTGAATGGATTAGAATTATATTATGACAGGTGCTTTAACTAACAAGCCTAGGAGCATCAGAGCATAGATGTTTTCCTCAGAAATACAAAATGTTAATTCACAAAATTTACTATGCAATTTAAGACATTCAAATAAGAACATGTTCAAGATAAACTGGTGAATTGCTCCTTTATACAAAGAAACATAATAGTCCTTAATAGTCACAACTCAAGTGAATATTGAAGGATTTACAGATTTGGCTAATGGTGTTAAAAAAAAATGAAAGGATGAAAATTAAAGCATAGCAGCTGAACCAAAGACAAGATCAACCATGATAACAAAGCAAATCTCATTTTCCTTAAAGATCCTAATTGATTGATAGATTAAGCTTTTTTTCTGCCTCCGTCTCGGTGAGTCTTCTTTAATCGCTCCATAATGGTGCTACTGAACTGATCGAGGAAGTCTCAGCCAATTAGAATAGTAATAGTTTCTAATTAACTTAAAAAAAGGATTTTCAATAAAAAGGAGGAGATAGCAAACTTGATTACTCATATTCATTAACACCACCTCCCCTACATCCCCACTTTCTTTCCTTGCTGCCCCCTGCCTTTGCTGGAACTTTGCTCCCTTCATTTTTATGAATATTTTATCTTGTGTGAAACATTACAATACATGATGTCCCTGGCAAAGGCCAAAGACGTAACAGCAGAAAAGCCTTTCTTCTGCTCTCATTCAAAGAGCCTGCCTTTGTTTCTGCATAATGAACAAGTCGCTGATGGCGGCAGAATAAATTTTAATTAGAGTTTTTTTTTTTTTGAGCACACTTGTGAAGATGATAGGTTGTTTTAAATGAAAACCCGACACTGTGAAGGCTTTTTTTGTAGAATAAACGAAAGTCGGTTTGCTTAAAAAAAAAATGTGTGTGTGTGTTTGTGTCAGAGATGGCTGCAGGTATCTGTTACATGAATTTGCCACAGTTTTAACCAGCTCCTTCCCTCTTGATCCATTTGTCTTCCCTTCTTCCCATCTCAGTCTTTCTTGCCTTGGGTCAAGTTAACACCACTTAAGGACTACAACACTGTGCCTAGTCGCCATATGTTGCTGGTGTCTGCGTGGATGCGTGTGTGTTTGTGTGTATATGCTTGCTTTCCTTGTTCCCTTACCTGATGCTTCGCGTTGCTTGAAGCCAAAGCATGTCATCTTTTGAGAGACGAAAGCAAAAAGCAGAGGCGAACAGAGCGGGGACACCAGGTACACCTGTGTATTTGTGAGTATTGCTCTGTGTGTGTGTGTGTGCGTGTGTGTGTGTGCATGTGTGTCAATCCTGCAGGCTGGTGCGCCATGAGACAGGACCAGATGGTCACCCCAGGCAAAGCAGGTTGGGCCTGTTTACCTGCTTCACTCTGGGTCATGTCAGTTTCGCTTTCAGCTTAGCTGCAACACGGTTCAGACTGTGCTGCCAAAAACACCACATTTTATTGCCCTTCTTCTCCACCTCCTCTCTCTTCCAGTTCTGCTCAGTTTGTTTGTACCACCTTTACATCGTCACAATATCGCAAGGCTGCTGATTTTTTTTTTCTTTTTTTTTTTTTTTTTTTTTTTATAGGTAATTATTTAGTATTTTGCTCTGACGAATTTCCAGCTAATTCCACTCTTAGTCTTTGGGTTTTCATTTTGAAACTTTTAGACTATGGCTGAACTCAAGGGATCATATAGTAATAAAACCTAACATTACTCATCTTAATTGATGGAACATTTCTTCATTGTTCAGGAAAAATTCTATAAATTATAAAACCAGGATTTATTGACTTTATTTTAATAAGAAAAACATCTTTAAAACAAATTTCCTCTGTTTGCAAATTAGTAAAGGGTCAAAAAGGTACATGCATTCCAAATTTAGTAGCTGTTGTGTTGTGGCCATTTATGTAAATTGTACTTTATATCAATGTAGTTTTTCTTTGGGCAGTAAGAATATACTTAAGTCTGTAATTAATTTTTATATTTGGAATTGTTTAGATTGACAACCTTTAGACCCTCCCATTAATTTAAGTGATTAAGAACACACTGGGTGCTTGGTGGGTGTGCTTTTGTTTGGCAAATGTTCGATGTGACCAAGGAAAGTTGTTGTAAATTTTTTTTTTTTTTTTTTTACTACTTTTTGAACTTGAAACATCAGATTACTAACTTTTGTTTCAATTAAATTGGACATTTTTTAGTAATTGTTTTGTCCATATTTTTTTTCAAGAAATAAAGTATATGTATTTTTTTCAAACAGTCAAGTTGGAAGTGTGTGCAAGAACCAATCCACCTGTTACCATCCAGGGCCTTTATTGGAAAGTTTTGGTTTTGGAACTTAGAAGGCCGCGGCACCTGGTATTTTACCTTTGTGGAGAAGCAGAATCTCAGAGAGAAATCTGAGAGAGAAGTCCAGTGTTGCAGCCCTGGGCCTTATGAGCTGGGCTGCAGGTGTTTCTGGTGTCTGTTTGTGCTCTTCCTCTTTACATGTGTGGCTGATCTGTTCATTCGGAGCACAGAATATTTAAACCTGACCGTCTCCACCTTCGACGTTCACTCTGCCTCCTGATGAATGTGGTGCTCTGCTGCCAGGCCTCAATGCTTGACTTTGTGTTTTCAGCTCAACACTTCAGTATGCATTCATGCAACACATCTAAGCACTTGCATATCGCACTGACATTCACAATCCACTGTAGTTTTTGTTAATAAATAATCCTTTCTCTGCATCTTAACCACAGCATGGTCTCCTGTTTTTGTTATGACCTGGATCTAGTTGTAACATCAAGTTGAGGTTCCTTCTTTTTTCTTTTTTTGTCTTTTTTTTTTTTTCCAGAGATGCTATTGAAAATTTTTTATTTATTTTTTTGCAATTTTTGTCATTTCATCTTTTCAAGTTGATCGGAACACTTGAAAACTTCTTATTAGTTATCACCTTATTGCTTTCCTGGAGCATAAATATGATTTGAGGTACAGGGATTCTCTTAGCCTCTCTGAAAATTGGGTTTGACAAGATATCATGCAGTTACAGTACAGCAGCTTTGTATCATTTGTCAAGAAATTTCAAAAAAGGAATACTTGTTTCTCTAAGCTTCCCGTTAGCTACAGTTAGCTAAATTTAAGAAGTTTAAAATAACAGAGATCCAAATCAAAAAAAGGCTAAAGAAGAGGTTAAATT
>NW_006799981.1:558722-599038 GCF_000485575.1 Poecilia formosa | reverse complement strand
TATATATATATATATATATATATATCTGCGTGAGAAACTGTTAAAAAAAAACACAGAAAATGTTTCAAAGCTAGAAGATGAAACTGCCTAGTAGAGTATTGGATTTTTGAGGGTGCCGATAATTGTGAAGGAGGCTGAATGCTACAATATTCCTTCCCCAGATACTACGTATTTCTGATAATCAAAAGATCACATTGTTTGTTTAGAAGATATTCCAGTTGTGAAAAACACAGACAAGCAAAGTGGGGAAACTAAAGGAGACCCACCCTCCACCAAGGAGGAGTTTGAAAACTGTAGTTTGAAAAAGCAACAGTAACGCATCCAATTTTGATTAACATTTTTGTGTAAGTACTGTGATAGTGTTGAACTTTTACAGGTTGTTATTCATGGTAATGGTTAACTTAGCTGGACAAATAAAGGTAATGAAGGAAGAAAAGCTTGGAAAGACTTTTGGAAATCCTGATCAAGAAAACTTTAATGGGCTATCGGAAACTCTGACTGTTTAGAAGCAAAGGGTCAGAAAATTCCAGTAGCTAAAGATGTTTCAATGCATTGTATAAAGAATATACATGGAACAGTAAGGACACCAATACATAATACATTAAACTTGATGTAGGTTAAGGTAAATAGCACACAAAAAACTAGTTTGATATTTCACTGAAACAAAATTTGATTTTATGCTCTGAACAAAACCGATCACACTCTCTTTAATTACACTCCCCCATTGAGGAGCATTTCAATAGTTTAACACGAGGCTCTTTCCCTCAGAACAGCCTTTCCTCTCCCCGCCCCTGTTAACCCCCACCCTCCTCCTGCTGTAGCAGCAGTTGTTGGCACCACGGCAAAGCTCGGTGTCCGCCTGTAGCAGTCACAGGTGCCTACATGTTGCCTGCTGGCAGGATGCCGCCACGCTGCTGCGGCCATCTTGGCAGCATGTTCGGTGCTCTTGCCCAAGCTCGCCAGCTGTAATCTACCTAATCTCATCCTCCGTCCAGCTGCCAGTCACTTCGAAGTAGTTTATACACACCAGTGATGACTCCACATCAAATGACTGACCTGTACGCATGCATAGTTTACTTCTGTTTAATGTGAAACAGATTCCTCATGCGTTGGCATCAAATGTCCCACTTGCACCCTTCCACCCCCAGGCTTACACTCTTGCACCCAACATCCCCTCCTGCACCTCCCACACCTACACACCCTGCCCTCTTTTTTCCATTTCACATGCAAAGAAGGGGCCAAGGCGAGCCGTGCATATCGTCACAGCGGCAATCTCATCTATGTCCAATCTGTCATGCCACTGCCTTTCATTATTCTCCTGCGTGGGGGAAGCGATAACACCAAGGCATATTTTATGGACAGTTAGAGGGAGAGAGTGTGATAAGAAAATAAAGGGGTGGAAAGATGCCAATATGGAGGGGTAATGGTGGCAAGATATGAGTGGTCCTGCTCAGGCCAGGAGAAGTGACATTAGTCTTTACTGGTATCTGGGTCAAGGCAACAGAGAGGAAAGACAGGAAGCGGGGGAGCAGGGAGAAGGGGGCAAATGAAGTGATGAAAATTATGAAAATCGAGGTTTCGGAGTGAAGGATGTAAATAGGAGGTGCCTGAAGGCCTGCAGGGGCCAGGGAGGTGTAAATAGGCAGCAGTCATTCTTCATGGCCACTCGATGGCTTCATAAAATCAGTGCTTGTACATACGCATGCATGTCGCTGTTGTTGAATATGGAGGAGTAAAAGAATGTGATGGGGCCAGCGTGTGCTGGAGGGGAGGGACGGGTTGGAGGGATGGGTGAATGAACTGAGGTCAGGTATTCTCTGCTGTCACCTCTGTTGCTGGGCTGAGTGGCTGACTGC
Source organism: Poecilia formosa (assembly GCF_000485575.1). Classification (NCBI taxonomy): domain Eukaryota; kingdom Metazoa; phylum Chordata; class Actinopteri; order Cyprinodontiformes; family Poeciliidae; genus Poecilia; species Poecilia formosa. The sequence continues at coordinate 597,182 of NW_006799981.1, read as the reverse complement.
CTGTCTCTCAGCTCAGCGCGCTGGAATGATTGGGTCCTGGCCTACAGAGAATGGGGCTGGCCAGCTTTACATATATACATATATCACGGCTATTGTCGTGCTGTGTATGTCCCTGTGAGTGCATCGTGCATGCGATGTGTGTGTGTGCGCGAGTGTGAATATGCAAATAAGATCCGGTTGTGCCTTTCATTTTTTATATGTGCTGGTGTCCATGCAACAGCGCAAGATACAGATGTCAGTGCAGTCTCACTCTGTGTCTGTCATTGAGACGGGTGGGGGTGGGGTTAAGGTGACCTGTTTTAAATATAGAGAGTGTCAAGACAACATGCCCGACTTGACTTATAAAACCCATTTGCATAACGTTTCTCTATTACCTTTTATTTTTCTTCTCTCTTCTTCTTTTTTTTTTCCACCTGGGAGACGAGCACAGCACACATCTCGTGTTTTTTTTCCTTTGTCTTGGCTTCTTGAAGACAAAAGATGCCGCGTCAAGGTTTGTTTCGACACAAAAAGACAAACGTAGCACACAGCGGACAGTCTTGCACATGAAGTGAAAAGGGTTTTAAATTTCATTCCGTCAAATGGTAAACGCACTCTAAAAAACTGTCATTTCAAAGGGTCGTCACCAAATAACATAAAGACATTTGTCACCACTTCCTGTGCCTTTCTTTGCGTGGGGCTTTCTGTTTACTGCTAAAGTACTAAGCAAAAATGAGTTGCACAAAAAAGTCTTCAGTTAAGGGTTCATATTTTCTGATAAAGTCTCAGTAACAAATCCATCTCCCCAAATTCACATCTGCTATCCTTAACATCCACATCTGTCACACTGTCCTTCTGCACAGCTTACTTCACAATATCCATATACCTTCTGTGAGGTCTTTCTAGTTTCCTCCTCCCTGGAAGCTCCATATTTAACATCCATAATCTAATATAGTCACATTCCCTCCTCTGCACATGTCCAAACCATCTCTGTCTTCCTTCTCCTACTGCGTCTTTTGGTCACGTATCTTGTATATCTGCACATTTTCAGCTCTCCCACCATTACCACCATCTCCTGTTATTTTAGTAAGTGCCTCAATCTCCAAAGATTTAATTGGGAGCAAGAAGTTGTTGTGATGAGGATGTTACACGTATCTGTCCTCTTTTTCATTCTGATAATTGTGCTGTACATGTAACTTAGCTGAAATTACACCACAAACATCGTTCATCATTTTCTTTCCAGAACGGAAAACATTCTGGTGGTTAGTGGTCACACCTGTTAAAGAACTGGTTGAAGTTGTTGACCCATAGGTCTTTTACAGCCTGGGGCTTGGTTTGTGGTCTGGAATTGTCTTTGGGTTCTTCTAAACCCGACTGATGTTGCTGTGCTACAACTGAACCTCCATTTTCTTTCTGTAGATGTTCTTTCCATCCATAATTTTCTGTCCTGATCCAGTTATACTTTATTTAGAAGAGCCTTTATTTCAGGGCTAATCCAGGGCTTTTTACTGGAGAAATTCCTTACCTTCATGATGGACACATTGTCTATGAATGCTGTTTGATTTGCTGCTTTGCAGTTTTAGTTTTTGTGCCACTTTGGTCGAGTAACAAACAGATAAAAGCGTTAAAATGAGGATATTTCAGTGCCTGTTTTTGGTCTCACACAAATTTTAGGTCAGGTTAATGGACAAGCAATAGGCTTATTTAAGCAAGCCTATTCTGCCTCCACATGATTTTTATGATGTTGATTTTATCTATGATTTTGGTTGCACTGTGTAGCACTTTGAGATTTTTTCTAATGAAAAGTGCGGTACAAATTAAATTGATTATTATTATTATTATTATTATTAAGGATTGTTTTCTGTAAAAGCGGAACCCTAAAATTCCTATCTGTGAATGCCATTGATCAGCATCTACCAGCTTTTTGATAAAGACTCACTAGAGGAAGTTTGGCAGCTATGCATTTAGCTCAGAACTTATAGGTGTTGTAAACATGAAATCATTTAGTTTTAATCTGTGTCCTCTGAACTAAGAGCTTCTACTTGTGCATGGTGAACCTGATGAACATTGCCAACAACCTTTTTGGGTAAAAGGTCCCTTATGATTTAAGGGACGCTGCTTCACACAGATCTCATAGACCTTGGACTCTGATTTCTGCTTAACTTTTGTAGCACATTTTGTCCTTCTTGAGCATTTGTGTGAGCAAGTCTTGTCAGCATGCCCTTCAGTTTGAATGCACACTTCAGTCTGGCAAACTAATTAATTATTCCCCTCTTCACCCTCCTTTATTCATGCATTTGTTTTTTTTTAACTCTATCAAGAATACATGTCACATTCCTTCAATACCTTTCCTTCTCTCAGGCTCAGAGCCTATTCATTAGGAATTCAAATTAATCAGTATTTACTGTAGCCCTCGCCAGCTCTGCTCTCAAGTGCAATTTCTATCAACAAGGTTGAGTGGGCTTTTGTTTCTCATAGCCAATTGGAATTAAGCCTGCTCTTTCTTTGTCCCGTTTTTTTTTTTTTTATGTTCAATTGAACACATCAACTAGTTTGCCACAAAAAATTGAACTGACGTTCCCCCCAATGAAACACTACAAGGATTTTTCCGATGACATTCAATGAACTTTGAAATTAAGGCACTGCAACGGCTGGAAAAACAATTCAAGCTAATTGATAGTGGTTGTATCCATTTTTCTTTATCTTCACAAGGTGCATGGTTACAAAAAAGTAAACATCACACATTCCCTTAACAGTTATCTTTGGTTTCAGTGTTTCCACCTTTTGAAAGTTTATTATTATTATTATTATTATTATTATTATTATTATTATTATTATTATGCTATCCACTGCTTTCCTGTTAAAGTCATTGCAATTGGCAAAACTTTAACCAAGTCCTATAAATCAAGACAAAAACACAACAATTCTACTAACACCAGACTTAATCTGCCTTTCATTTAAGACATCAAACCTCTTATGAATACTTTGCTAGCATAATACTGACATTTGCCATTTGCCACTTATCATAAACTTGCAGGTGCATAGTATCAGAGTCCCTGACAGTAATTGCTGGTAATAACTACTTTACCCATTGACATTGGTAAGAGATGTATACAGAAGAGCTATTTGTGCTTTCAACTGAATAGATGAAGTGAGAATGCTGGCATGGTTACTAAGTCATAGCTCACTCTGCTGCTTTTGACTGAGGCGAACGAATGACTCTCAATGGTTGGTCGACAGATAAGTACATCCAGTGATTCAAAGGCTTTCTTCCCAACCTTAAGCATGACGCGCATCCTTTGTCAGATTGTCCATCTGTTTTCTGTACGAAGTCTGAGCATTTCCTTGTGCGTGTCGATAAAAACAAAAATCATCAAATACTCACCTAGAAATCCATTGTTTCAGAGAAAGCATTCCCTGACCTGTAGTCCTCCAGCACAAGACATCAGGATTCATATATTCTCTACAGATCTGTCACAACTAAATGTAAGACTACCCTATAAGTAAATAACATGCAACACAAATGTTATCATTTTTCAGTTTCACTCCACTCTATAATCTTTCTAATCGGGTAGGATTTAGGGGATCAGGTGGTGTATAGCTCACTCAGGAAAGACAATTTATTAGATTGTATTGCTTATGCTTAATAAGGCATTGTAAGACAATACCATGAAGTTTTGACAACGATGACAAAAGGTGTAAGATCAAAGGGTCAAAAGTTCAAAGATTCTGGTTGGTAATATGAGTTTAAATTGAACAACAGATCAACAGTAGTTGCATTGTAACTGATTCCTTCTATTGTCAAGATTTCAACTTGTAAAATCCTTCAACTGCTAAACAGCATTCAACAGTCAAATCCACAACTAAATACTGTGTAAAAATAGGCAAACATGCAACGTAGCACTGGAAAGCAAAGATAATCTGTGACACATCGCATCATATTTGACATAGGATATTTTATGACATTATTAAAAATCGTAGATAAAAAAAAATTGGTAGACTAATACCAATTGTCCCAGATCAGCTTTCATGGTGATCTGAGCTTCCTCAACCCCTCCAGAGTCTCAATTATGAGCTCAGTGCAGTGTGTAATCGCCTGTGTTAAGATGGCCAGTGTAGTAAAGGCAGTGGAGTTTTATGGAGTGTTTCAGTGTTGTGTGAAGCTATTAATTTGATTAACAAATACATTTTTATATTGGGGCCATTCATAAATAATCCATTGTATTTGTTGAGAACAAGACCAAATGCACAAACAGAAGGTACTTTGAAAAGACATCCTTCCTCCTTTTGTTGTATAATGTAGTCTTATGAAGTATACTTGTCTTTTAAGAGTTGATAAAGTTTTTCCGACACCACTTCTTTTTATCTGAGCCAAGGTTGTAATTATAGAAAAAGGTATAGACCTCTATTTAAGTCATCAACGCCTGGTTGGAACTAGCCTTTTGGCCTTTGCAAGCTTTCCCTTTACACAACTTTTTACTTAACAAGGCCACGCTGAAAAAAACCCCACAGATCTAATTGAATATTGATATGTGTGTGTATAAAGGGCCAGAACGAGGCGTGCCCGTGTTAAGCCATTCAGTGCATTCTCTTGACTGAAATTCCATTAGCTTGTTAGTGGAGGATAGTGGAGAGTCAGTGAATACTTAGCCTTGTTAGCCGAGGCGCAGGCTAAATGAGTGTGCACAGGGTCATTGTCCACTTAAAACTCGCTCTGCAAACTGGCGGCCAGCTTGAATAATTCATGGAGCATGACCCACGCTGCCTGGGCTTTAAATGAGTGTAGCTTCTCTCTCTGTCTGTTTGGATAATATCTCTACTCTGAAGTTAATTAGGTTTCCACTTTTTTTTTTTTTTTTTTTTTTTTATTTCAGCCAGCTGCGTGTACAGCGGTCAGGGACTTGTCCCCGCGGACACACTGAGAGGCAAATAAAAACAGAAAGAACCAAAGATGATTGCATTATAAAGTTGTAAATGGAGCTTTTTCTTTGTTGTTCACATCTTCATGAGGAGCATACTAATGCTGCAGACAACCTGACAACAACAAGACACGGACAGCTGGTCAATCTGTATGCAGTAAATATTAAAGTCACTGAAAATAAAAGAAACCAGGGAGTCATTCCAATTGTTCAATAATTAAAAACAACAAAATTAAGGTTTTAAATTATTTAAAACCTAAGCTTAGTTCACATCACACCAGCACAATGATGATTTGGACACTTGCGGATTTTTTAACTTTTTTTTATGCTGCATATCTAAGATATTTGTAATAAAGTATACTTCTGGAATGATGGATAGGGATCACAACTGCCCATGAAAACCCATAAATACTTGGGAGCCCATCTAAAAATATTTACACCTACCTATTTTAATGGTTTAAATAACACCAAATGTACTGTAATGTGCATTAATATGCACAGCAGACATCGTCTTAGTACTACCACAGAAGTTAGCATCTGCAGTCTTCCTTATCTTCGCTCTCGAGGGTACAGCCGGTCAGCTTAGAAAGCGGTCCTGGATTGGCTGCTTTTAAACAACAGCCAATAGTTTGTCAAGCTGCATTATGACTACGTATTTCAGTTTACCAAGCTGCATTTCCTGCTTCTTTGCGCTACAGAGTATCAGAATGGATCTCTGTCTTTGTCCCACTTACAGTGGCCACAATCTCACATGGCCGTCTTTCATTAATCTTTGTTCCACCTGAAGTCGACTTCTTCACCAAAACCTCCGTGTTCTCTGACCATGACAATACAACGTACAAAGACGATGAGCTAAAATGCAGAAAACAAACCAAACAAACTGCCAATCTAATTAGCAGTGCTCCTCCTGTCTAAAGTTAACCTAGTGGTAAATATTAGATAAGATTGGTTAAATTACAACATTTCTGCCACAGCCAACAAAGCAACTCATTGCTTGACTTTACCTACACAGTCCACAATCCATCTAGATTATCTGATCCACCATCACAAACCTGACTGTGACCTGTCTATTTTATCCAGCAGGTCTTGCTCTCTCCTCCTCTTCCTCACCCTGTTCCTTCTCCTTCTTTTCACTTCTCCATTCTGGTAGCTGTCATCAATCTTTCTAAAATGACAGGCGACAGATGTTAGCCTTTGCAAAGATCAAATCTGGTGTTTGAGACATGCACACAAACATGCACATGCAAACGCAGCCATACATGCATGTGGAAAAAAAAAAAAAAAAACATTTTGAGCCATAACCACTGACAGGTCACATGGTGCACACAGACGCTCAGGAAACCTCTCTGCCCGTCTTCCTTTCAGCTGTTAAGCCCATTCTGACACCAGAAACTGAGAAGAACAGATAAGTGGTGAACTGGTCACCTCACATGTACATATGTGGCAGATGAATGATGCATCTCAACAAATTAGACATCCAGGAAGCAGTGTGACCATGTGAGCTGCAGGACATCCCCAACAAAGTTATTCAGTATTAAAAAAAACAAACAAAAAAATATGTTATGGAATTGGAAAACAGAAAGAAATCTTTGTAATCCATTATGTTGTGTTTATTAAACCTATAAAATAAATGCATAGAATTAGATATAAATGTGCTATAAAGTGATGACTAAGGTCCAGAAAGTGATGACCCTTTCTGGACCTTAGTATTCTCCCTTTATGCACAGTTTTAAATAAGCAATAAGGGACAGAGTGGCTCTTTTAGTTTTTATTTGGTTGCATCAATACATTGTGAGTTGGGCTCTGGTTCAGCATGCAGACCTGCTCAGATGCAGGTGCATCACCAAGTCAATTAGAAATTTGAATTCTAATTCATTTCAGGTAAAAATAACTTTCATTAAATTTCTATAATAAAGTAGACTACATTCAACCTGCCTGTCAACTTGGTCAACTTTGTAGACAATACACTATCCTGCAGCAATAACCTCCAAACTTTTTTATTGAAAATCGTGTTTTTATGAACAAAGGAAAGCGATTTACTCTAGATGGACAAGCAAAGATTATATTGTGTCATTTAAACCCAGAAAACAATAACAGCAATGTAAACTAGTCCCTCACAGCACCATTTACATGCTCATAAGCCAGCATTACGCTACAATCATATTAGACTCACATAATATTGGATTTTTAATAACATAGCTTTATTGCTAACAATTCTGCCTAAGCTCTGGTAGTCGTGTCCATACTGTGCAGCATGTATGCACACAGTGACCCAGGGGGAGTTTGTCCCAACAGGGGTGGCGCGCTACACCACAGGAAGAAGTCTGTTTGATCGTTGAGCAGGATGTGCCTGTGTGCACAGCACATAGACTGAGGGTGTGTGAAGACTCTGAAGCTGCCTTTCCCAGGAGAAGACAGAGAGAGGCAGCACTGTCATGTCTACAGCCATGGGATATGAAGCCATACCTCTGCACATACAGTGCACATATGTCTGTGAGTTGGATGGGTACTTTTTATTTGGCTATTATTCCTGTGTTTATGCACAAGTAGTGCGCTAACACTACAGAGATATTTTAACTCATGCACAGGAGAAGATAAAGATTTTGTGCTCAGGTTATTAAAATTAACACATCTTTGAAAGGAAGGCTTTCATTGACTTTCTACAAAGTTCAGGATTGATCAAAAATAGGAAAACATTTCATGTGTAAAAGGGATGAATTTCTTGGAGACCACCTGATATGATGAGACTCATTTTAAATGATTCACTAACAAACAGGTTGAGAGCAATTCTTTCCGAAAAGAGAAAACGTTTTCAATAGGTATTTTAAGTTCTGACTCTGCCAGTGTTGTAATTTCTGTACATTACAACGAGCCCTGTTGTAATGTAATTTATCTGATTTTCATTTAAGGAAAATCAGATAAATTGCAAAAGAAAGGTAATGTAATTTAATGATGCAGTGTATACTTCAACTAAGGAATTATTTCGTAGCTCTGTCTCCTACAACACAGAGAATTAAAACGTCATTTTATTTTTCCAAAGAAACATATTTTCAAATTATCATAATTCCTCACTGAACTTTTATACATACTTTTACACATCTGCATCTGATAATATTTAATGATAATTACACTCATGGTAAAAAAGAAAGCAGGTCTCCGAATGCATTCTTGAATTCTATGCATTTTGTGTTTATCTGAAATTTTCAGGGTGTAATTGGTTTTTCATAAACCTTTGCAGTTTGGGAGCATTACGCGTTGTACAGGTGGAGTTTAAGTTATTGGTCCTCGACTCTGCCAGGCGGAGTTTGACTCCAAACCTCAGGACATTTGTTACAGTCTTCCTTTCTCTCCCTGCCCATTTTCTGTCTGCATACTGCAAGACCAAGGCCACTACTGCCACGGAAACCTCTAAAAACAAGCAGTTTGGTTTCACCTAATAACTTGCAGGAATTTGTGTTGTGTTTTGATGAAACTTAAAATTCCTGTACTTACTTTTCTATCATCACTGTAAACTAATGCAAATTCATCAAACAGAAAGAAAAAATAGCACTTATCACTGACTGAAGAGTGCCATAGGTCAGGAAATTATATATTTATCACCTGGTTGGAGCTCAAAAAGCCACACAGAGCAACTCATTCACTCATTTCTTTTCTTGTATATGAAGTGGGATTGAAGAAAAGTGAAAGAACAGCGTATTTCAAGAATCGACGGATCACGGTTCTGAGCTCTCTTGGAAAAGTGTGCTCTAAGGTGTCGGAAAGGAGTCGTCATCTGACTGGTGAACTTTGGAATCAGGAGGAGTAGCCTCTGTGGGATGGAGGAGGAGGAGATATTTTTTAAGCGGCTCATGGCAGTTTGGTTGTCCGCTTAAACATGTTTTGTGGATCTGGAAAAGGCTCGTTTCCAGGAACAATTTGTGGTGTGTGCTTTCAAAAACTATCCTGTCCTTGAAGGACCAAACCAAGAGTTGTGTCTGCATTCTTGACATAAAGTCAAAAGCTTTTTGGTGTTCCTGGACAGGATCTACAACTTGAATAAGAGGGTATCTGTCGAGTTTAAAGTGATGGGATGGGAGTGAGGTCCTTAAGGTCTGTGGTCATTGTTCTTGGATGGAAAAACGTGGAAAGTTTGCTGTAGATTGGAGGTCAGTGTTTGCCTCTAGCGGAGCAGTTTAAGTTTCTTGGTGTCCTGTTGGAAAAACAAACTGTGACTTTGTCCATCAGGAATATCGTAGAGAAGAAAGAGATGAAACAAACAAGCAAAGATTTTCACCTATAATGATGAGAAACGACCAAAACAATGAGAGAAAAGTGAAGACAGTTCATTCCTTCATGTTGTCAAGGTTTTTATGGTAACTAATTTCTTGAATCATTGAAATAAATAACACCACAAACACCATATGATAGAGAGAAATTAAAGTTTAATGTCATATTTTCTAAAATAAAAACAGACTAAAACTTTCATCATTCTGTCATGAGCTGTTTTTGAACCCTTTTCTTAGTAAATCAGTTTTCAAAATAAATTTGCCAAGTGTTTTATCATATAGTGAGAATTTCAAGGAAATAAAGCTTATGAAACATCCAGTTGAACAAAAATTAAATGCAATTCAGCATTAATTCATAGTGTGGAAAACAACTTTAAAATAATAGAGAAAAGGATGTGCGTTGAATCAATACAAAATGATAAAAAAATAGGATAAAACAGCCTTTTTTCTTGAAACTAGGGGGTGAATGTGGAGCAGTATTGACCAATACTGCCTTGCCCTTCTAAGCGACATTAGGGCATGAGCAAGGTGAACTGTTGAGTGGGATGAGGGGTGGAAGTGATAGGGAAGCGGAGGAAAAGGGAGACGACAGGAAATGGAGAGAAGAGGAAGAGTGGATGAAGAGGAGGAGGGATGGAGGCAAGAGCCCCATCACATGGGACTGGGCTATTGATTGAATTGTGACATTGATTAAGCATCCCCTGTTTCACAAAGCTATGTGTTTGTGTATGAATGTGGAAAAGCCTGTTTTAAGTATGAGTGCGTGTGTGTGTGTGTGTTTGTGTGTGTGTGTGTTTGTGTGCGACTGTGTCGTCTGCATATGATACCAGTTGTGTATAAAGACAAAAGAAGAGATGACGAAACAAAGCAGTTGTCTTCATTAATCTGTCTATTTGCATTCAAATGCATCTACAGTGATGGGTGTTCTTTGGAAATGAGTGTTTGAATGTGTGTGTGCGTCTATAGATCTGCACCCCTAGGAGGGCTGACTTGCAAAATCACTTCATCCATCCTTCTGGGACAAAAAAGCCCCTCTGTTTTCCTTTCTTTATTCTGTCTTGTTTTTATTTTTGCTCCCCCGTTGAGTTTTTTTCTCTCTCTGCCTTCTTTGTGTGATTTTCTTTTCTCTTTTTTTATATTCATCATTAATCCTCTAGCCTGGGTCTGGGATGTCACAGCCTTTCCCTCCCTCCGCTGCCCTCATCCTAGCATTTTTCTTTTTTCCCCGTCTCATCCCGTTTTATGTCTGCGTACATCTGTGTGTGTGTGTGTGTAGGTGTGTGTGCATGTGTGTGTGCGCTTCTGTTTGAGTAAGGAGGGCAAGGGCTTGTCATCCAATGCCCCTGTCATTTTGCCACCCCTACTGCAAGGGACAATTACCCAACCCCAGCCTTTCTCCTCCTCTTTTTCATCCTCCCACTTTTCTTTATTTTTATACCAACTCTTACATCTCAAGCTATAACACATACACTTAATGGCCACTTTATTAGGTACATTTATACTTAAATGCTTGACTACAGCAAATAGCCGCTTGCATAAAATTGTTTCAGTGTATGTAGCAAATTAATGTGGTGAAGAGGATTTTCGGAAGTTCGCACCGAGCAGCGGAAGGAGATAAAGAAAGGAGAAAAAAAGTGACTTTCAACGTCGCATTGGAATAAACTAACTTTTCAGTAAAACTAAGATTGGAGGAATCCCTTCTCTGACCATCCAACACGTCGAACCTTGACCACATCGGGCGCCGCTCATGTCAGCTAAAACTGGAATCTGAGCCTGCAGTTTACACAAACTCACCAAAACTGGACAGCAGCAGAATGCCAGTTTTTATTAAAGACTGAACATAAATCTTTTCTTGATTTGAATGGTCTTTAGCACCACACAGAGGTTGTTGTGCTGGTTGGCCTAAAACATAATTTAATGGAAATGTTCTTTTATCGTTAGCGAGCACTTCTGAGCTCTTCAAAACTTTAACCTTCCTTTACTTAAATCTACAATATTTTCCATGCATTTAAAACACACACACTGCATAATGTTTTCATTCCCTAATTGGTCTTAAATGGCAACATTTCCAAACCCAGATCTGCTCATGGCCAAGTAGGCAAAGTGTTTCTTGTCCTCTGTTTCGGCTCTTATTCTTTCTGTTTTTTCTATGCATGGCCTCTTGTTGGTCAGAGGGGAGGAGGGGAAGAAAGGAGCCAACCTCTTACTCTCTGATGCCCGACGAGTTGTTAGTATTGATCGCCGAGGCTCAGTAGCAGAAAATAATGGGGTGGTGAAAGCTTAGTAGACAGAGAGGGAGATAGTGAGGAAAAAAAGAGATCAACAAACACAAATGTAGACCGACACACACAGAGACACACACACACACTTTCATTCACCCCCTGTTTCTCCGCCTTTCTGTCCTGCTATGAATATTAGTTCTAGAAGTCAGTTCTTTCTGTGTGTGCGTGTATGCATGTGTGTGTGTGTATGTGTGTGTGTGTGTGTGAGAGAGAGAGAGAGAGAGTGCACTCTCTCTCTTTTACATGTGTGCATTATCTATGTGAATAAATCCTTCCAAGCCCCATATGCCTCAGGGTGATGTGATGCGGCCAGTGCCCGGGAAGCCTTACCCCAGCTAATTTACAACCAGCCTAGTGTGTCCCCACTACACCTCTTCTCACACACACACACACGCACACTTACGCACTCATGCACATTCACAAACACACACAGCTTGATGACACCACAGTGAAACATGTCGTCTAGACGACATTGAACCTTGAGTCCGCCCAGGGTAATTGTTTTATGCAAATGGAGGGAGCTAGGGCTGACATGATTGGGGCAGACTTAGTTTCGATTGAAACGCGCGTGTGTGTGTCCGTGTGTGTGTGTGCGTGAATACGTGTCTATGTGGCAGCTGTTATAGATGTGGTGGGGACTGTGGTGTAAAGCTGGTAGCCATTAGTGTTGTTGTTATTGTTGGCAATGCTCTATTATTGAGCAGGGCGGGGCAGAGCGATCTACAAACCAGGATGAAATTATGGAGGTAGAAGACACACAAATAAACACACATGGAAAAATCTTCAGTAAAAATTCACCTTGTCATTAAACTGGATCATGTCTCCTCTATGATGTCACAAACTACACCTTTGAAGCTAATATGAATCATAGAAACTGAAAAAAATATGCACACAAGTTGCACAGTCACTTACTGCTACTGTTAGTTCGCAGCACCTCAAACACGCGCGCACACACACACACACACACACACGCACACACACTTTGGGCCTTGTGTTATCGGGACATCATAGAGGAGTGTGTGTATGCGTGTTTGTGTGTGTGTTGTGGCCCAAGTCGTAAATTTAATTTCATGCTGGATTTGCAGAGCTCATCTGAATTGCATGTGAGCACAGCCTGATGGGCTTTAGTCTCAGCGTTGCAGAGTCACACACTAAGACGCAGATGCTGCCACCGATGGTGAGCGTGAGCGTTTGTAAAAAAATATGTGTTCAGGAATCACAGGGCAGATGCACGACCTTAGAGCAGACCCAGGCATTTACAGCAAAGGCCAAAAGTTTGGCTTTAGGTTCTGCTGTGATGTTTTTTTATTTATTTATTTTATTTATTTATTTTTTTGCATTATGCAGACTGGTATGACTTCTGGTAAATTTTAGCTAAAAAAAATGTTGACCTTTTACTTTTACCTTATTTGCACAAATATTAACACAGGTGAAGTTGTGAAACATGTTCAATTTATTTAGCAAACCTTTTCCTATAAGAGTATATGTGCTTTGAATTGTCTTCTTTTAACAGTCAACTCAAAAGCAAACAGCAATAATTCATCATCACTGATTTACATCAGAATGGCCTGATATAAGAAACTGTTGATTGGAATGTTACAGGAGGATTTCTGGAGATTTAAGAACTTCACTGTGTGATTCTGTTGCAGGGGAAAAGGCTTCAGGGCTTCACAATTATTCCACAAGCTCCAGGATTCTGGAGGGAACATCAGGATGTGTGGAACCTGTGGGTGTGTTAACAAAATCTCTGGGAAGAAAGACATCATCATTGATGACAAAAAAGCTATTTTTACCCATCAATCTGGGAAGGGTCGGAAGGCCAAGTCCAAAGTTCTGCATTTCTATGATGAAAATAATTATTTATAAGTGGTGAAAATTTAAGCCACCTGCCAATCTCCCACCAAGAGGCAAAGTATTCCTAAGATCATCACATTCAATGCTTAAAGAAACGGGGGGAAAAAAACGGTTTGATCTCTGTTACTACAGGGCTCAGTTACATTAAATGTTACAGTTCATATCACAATGATTAAAAAAAGCCTGGAGGTTTGCTTGGAGACGGCCTCTGCAAAAAGGAATATAGCAGCATTGCTTCAGTTTGCAAAGTTTCTTCATTATACCCTTTGGACAGACAATGTGAGACCAAAGCAGATGCTTTTGCCCATTTTGTGAAAACTAAAATTGTCATAGACTAAAACACCTGGTAGCAAATCTTAAGCTCCATTGTTGATGAGAGATGAATTTGGGTTGTTTTGCCTTCATCTCCTCTGGTTAAATGTGAGGCCTTTTTTCTGACAGCAATGACTTGGCTTGAACTCTGAGCAACAGAAAATTATTTCAAACATAGCAGCAAATTCACAACAAAATAGACATAATCCGGTTTAACTGCTATCATGAGACCTTAAATGAGATGTACTGAATTAATTACCTGTGAAACTTATCTCACTGAAACAATGTTGTAAAAAGAAGTGGGTCAGTTTTTTTTTTGTTTTCAAGATACCCAGGCTGAGTTCAACTCATCCCCTCCAATGTACCACCTCACCTGGCCAGCCTAAGATGCCCCAAGGCAACCATGGCATCAAGGGCCCCAGGCCAGGGCTTGGAACCAGGGCTTATAACCAGCGCAAGCACCGGCCCTAAATCCAGGCAACATACCCACCAGAATCAAAGCCCTACAGGAACCCAGCTCAGGGGCAACACACCCCCAGAACCTCGAACCCACCCAGTAACAGACACCCCATCAGACCAGTAACCTTTGTCTGCCAGTACAGACTGCCTAAAAGCCAGCATGCAGCCACAAGGAGTCAACCTCCCCAGGTGGGGATGGCGACCTCCTGCCCCCGGTGGCTCCACTCCTGAGACCCCGACCCTTTGGGATCCCCAAACCCGATCTTTTTTAGGCCCGATTTCCTTCACAACAGTGTGAGGGTCTGATAAAGTCGTGTAGAATAAAACTACTGACAATTGTTGCTTTTGAAGGTGGTTCTGCATTATATCCCATGGCAGTACATCCTCCTTGGTTTATTCTTCTCACATTCTCGTTTAGTTCAGACTTGAGAAATAAAGCCTGCGTAATTCCTGCAACCTGCCTATCCTCCGCCTTCTTCTGCGTTGGGATGTTTTAGCCACCTTTATTCTCTATCTATAGTCACGGTAAAAGGAAAGCACATAGCATTCAAATACCAGGGGTTTCAGGTGCACCAATTTTTTCACAGACAAATCCATTTTGGGTTTATCCTTTGTTTGGGAAAGAATGAGATGATGGAATTTGTGGCATGCGAACGAATGGAAGAAAGCTTGCCAGTTACCCTTTTACAAAGAGTGCAGCAATCTAGAAAATGTCTTATTCATCTGGGTTCAGGTAACCTCCCTCTCACATTCTGGTACTACAGCAGTTGTTACAGCAGAACTCTTCTGTGGTTGTTTTGTACTAAAGAGCGAAAGTCAGCGACACCTAACAGATTTGAAAATGAAAAACTATGTTGAGGGTTCTAAAGGAAATATTGTTTTTCCACTTTTTTTTGTTTCTCCCACTTTCTTTTTCTCTGTCACTATACACAAACCTGCTGAGGCCAGTGGCAATTCACTTTGTGCTGCCTGAAGGACAAATGGAGTGGAGAGGGAAAAAGCCCTTCATTTTTCACTTAAAAGTAAAAAATAAAAATTATTTCAAAGACGCAGTGAATAAGATTCTTTGCATTGTTTTCCGCACAAACTTTCAATATCGGCATTCTTCTGTAATTTCTTTGCATATACAAAGTGAGACTCTACCACTAACTGACAAAGGATGGTTTTTGTTCCACTCTTGTTTTGAGAACAATCGTTTAAAACTAATTTAAAACTAATCATATGAAACCTTGAAGTACGAAGTATCTTCTGAAAGACTTGATTTTTGTTAAATAGGAAAAAGAATAATCGAAACAATGCTCCCTCTAAAGTAACTTTTGTAAGTTGACACCTGGTAGATGAAGGGAAAAGAGAAAAAAAATCAAAGTGTAGTCCAAATTTTATTTTATTTGTACCATTTCAACTTTCTTTTAAATGTAAGAAAAGATTTCATCAATAAAACTTTAACCTCACAAATGTCTATCCTCTTAGTTTCTTGTAAAACAAAGATTTGGCAGATTGTTTTGCAAACTGGATATTTGATGTTTCTATCTTTCAAAGATAAAAACAAAAAATCTGCTCCAGGCAAAATGCAACTCTGTGAGTCTGTAATCTTTTACATGTTCTATATGCTTCTCTCTTTTTTACACTGGAGCTAAAATGCAGACAGCACTAATTAATTGCAGTTGCAAACAAACTCATCACAAAACATCTCAAAGTCTCTTCACATTGAGTGGATGAATTTTATTACCTTGTAGAGACATGTTCTGTAAAGAGGTATGTATTTGAGTTTTGAGTATTATTGGAAATCATGGGAATGTTCTGCACACAAAAAGGCAACCACAAGATTTTAAACGCACACAATGCATATTTGCTACATTTTTTTTTTCTTACTTCCTTCAATCTGCAATTTACAAACTGCATAAGTCTGTGAATAGAAGCATTTTCCACTAGCTGCATTTACATAAATGCACAAGTATGGGTTGTTTTACTCTTGTTCTATTGAGTGCATCTTTCTTCTTGTGCAGTCTGAGAATTAAACAGATGCATAAACTGTTTTGCACAAGAAAACAACATAGTGAATGTGGATCTTACAGATGTTTGTGTTGCTTTTTTCTTAGCCAAAAATATATGTGTTATAAGTTGTGGAATCAGACAAGTAAAAGAATTATAAAGTATCAAGACATGCTGTGCTCCTTCAAAATGCTGCAAAAATTCACAAAGATTCTTTACTGTAACAACCAGATGGAGTTCTTGTTGAGAACACAGAGATCTGCAGTGAGAATTATGTGCTTTGCAAATCTACGGCTCATTCCTCTTCAACACATCATAAACCCAAAGTCATTTTACAGCTGACTGTAATACTGGGATCAATATCCCTTCTACTGGGAAAAATAATTTTATCCTCTTAAGTCTTGGATTTCTGGGAGCCCTGGTTGTAGGTATCAGCTGATTTTCCTTGTATAGAACTCGACTGTCGGCTGTTTTACTAGCAGTTGTCTATATTTCTCTTTTTACAGGATTTTAAGTCTTAGATTTTGTTCAAAAATTTTTATCTGAACTAAAAACCACACATAAAAAATCTTGTTTCAAAATTCTTTAAGACAAATAATCTTATTAATGGTATTTAAAAAAAAAAAAAGCCCAATGAAGGACATTAACTTTGAACTTTGTGCTTTTGGGAAAAAACAAAGTTTGAGAGATAAAGTCAAACAAGCAGCTGAGAAGGAAATACCTTCAACAAACATCCTCGCAGCAAGTACGGCTCCTATTCCTGAGCCCTTTATCTTCCCCATGCTCCTCGGTAACAAAGGCAATAGCGGACATACACAAACACGCTCACTCTTCTATCCCCTTGCTTCGCCTTGCCGGTCTCAACATCCCAGCGCTCTTTGTGGTGACGTCCCAACAATTCCATCGGGTCCCTCATTAAGGCCCAGCCGCTGGGTCTCCAGGGGACAAGGGGAACAGATGGGGGTGGCGGCTGCGTAAACTTAGGAGAGGTCACCTCGTCGTTTCCCTCTTCCACCTCCTCTCATCCCTCCCATCCTCAGGTCCTTTCAACAGACAGCGTAAACAAGCATGAAAGGTTAGGGCTGTTTTCAACCTGCACCATCTTCTCCCATCGGGGACAACAGAGCCTGTACCACCAACAAGGCCACTCTTTGTTTAAGACTGAAATTCGGCAAGGGTCGATGAATTGTGAAATGTGTTCAGCAACACAAGATAACTTCTGCGCACCACATGATTTTATGTAAGAACTGTCAATAGTGGGATTATTAGTGATGATTGCCCACAGCTTGTTCCTTGGATCGTTAGCTTGGACCACAGTACGTAACACTGCTGGGTAAGACGTAGGCCTTATTCTAATGAGGACGTAAGGGACAGATTTGGATGTGAAGTTGAAGTGTTATAAAAGCCAAAAAGGAGAAAAATGTAACAAAGTATGAATCTGAACACTGGATTCTTCTAAAAGTGGCATCATGTTTTCCCTTACATCAAATCTTTAAACCTGAGAAAGTCATCTTAATGCAGTTCTATGGATTACACTTTGCCATGACTGTTTGTGTTGTGTGTTCTGTGTCTCTGTGTTGCCATGTGATGGACTGGTGACAGGGTGAACCTTTCTTGACCCCAGTGTGAGCTACAAACGAACACTGCTGCAATGCTAGTTTGGATGGATTTATTTATTAATTTATTTTGCGTTTTTGCTGGTCAGTAAGTTTGACATTTGTTAAAATGGGAAAAATGTAAAAATTTTAATTTGACTACAGTTGTCTAAAGAAAAGCTGGAGCAGAGTGCAGTTAGTTTATTTATTACGTGGAATCTAAAGAATAGTTTTTGTTTTTTTGCACAACTTTAACATAATGTTTCTAATTATTTCTGAACCCAGGCATAAAGATGTTGCTCTGCCTATTTTTTCTTTTTCTTTTTTTTGGTCAGTTAATGCTGTTGTATGCTTACACAGTTTATCATGACATTGTTTAGGCATTTAGAACTGCCCACCATTACACTGAATGGCCAAAAATTGGAATGACTGTGTGCATAACCTCTGCATACTAATAAACCAAAGGATCCTATTAAAACTCTCCCCATGGTCATATAAAACCTCCTTTTAAGAGTCATTCCTCTTTTCTTTTACAGCTGTGTTCTTGCCAGACCCAGGGTGTTGTGTATTGGCGACACATACAAACATATAAAGCCCTTCCCCTTTTTATGGCTGCAGACTGTATGTTTGCTGTCATATGAAGAAACGACCGCTGAAGGAGACGGCCGTTTCAGACACCACTATCCCCCCTGTGATCCATAACACCAAGCGATTTTAATGCAGCGAGTAATTACAATATGCCCCCCAACCTGCTCTCTCCTACATCTTAGTGCAGAAGCACATCACCTCAGTGTGCACATGAAAAGTTGTGCATACACTTGTGTACACAAATGCAAACAGACTGGTAGTAATTTGGCTCTAACAGTATGCCTAATGCCATTCAAAACCACTTTTAGGGAGTTGCAAATGACTATAGCTAGTTTGCAACTACTTGCAACTCTTTTTTTTTTTTTTTACTTCTGCCTGTAAAGCAACAGATAACAGACATTCTCAGGAACATAGAAATAAAATAAGACGCTCGAGCTTGAGACTGATTGAGACTCAGAAAAAGTTTACCAGAATAAGTATTTTTCAAAAAGTGTTACTGTAATATGAACATTCAGTGCAATAATGTTAAATATTTTACACTGTGAAACATGGCAATAAAGAATGACTCTGGGTTTTAGTTACAAGAATGATGTCATTCTTGTAACTTGCTGTGTGTCAGAGGTAAAGTTGTAATATGGAACCGTTTGTCAGGCATTGTGTTTGGCCACTTATTTTCTACGCAAGGATTTTCTCAATAATTCAGCCTTAAAATACATGTTTAGACTATTACGTTTTTAAAGGTTTTTGTGGGACTGGTTACTGTTATCTGCAGTACACAAGAAGGAAATAGACAAACAGAGAAGAGGACATAGATGCAGCAAAGGTCCTGAGGTCAGAGATTGATCCTCAGCTGGATGTGTTAACAGCCCTGAATATGGGGCGTCCGTTTTACCTCTTCACCACAGGCTGCCCCGATTTTAGACAATTTCATGCTCCAGGCTTTTGTGGAAAAGTTTGGGGATGGACTCCCACTGTTGTAACATGACTTCACAAGTGCTCAATGCAAGGACATAGACACAGTTGACTGAATCTGGTGTGGAAAGCTTGACTGAGGTCCAGAGTTCTGACCATAACTCTACAGAACAGCTTTGGGAGGAATTCGAGCACAGACTGTGAGCCAGGCCTTTTTGTCCAAAACTTGTGTCTGACCTGACAAATCCCCATGAGGAGGGATGGCCAAAACTTCCCCGTAAACACACTGAAAAGCTCAAGCTTTTGAAAAGCTGTATCGACTGCAGAGGTTGGACCAGCATTGTATTAGATCACATGAATTAAGAATGACATATGACACGTTTCAATGTGTGAAGGCAAAATTAGTTAATACTTAAATACTTAGTGGACTGGCTTTATTTCTAATGGTTTGCTTTCAGTAAGTGTCCTTGAAACAGAACAACCCTTAAATATATTTCCTGTTTGTTCTGCAACTTACAAAAGAAACCATCAGATCTTTAGTTGATCAAATTTATGGTGTGTATATTTACCAACAATGCTCCAGCATCCCCAGTCCAGCTGCTATTTTTCACAGCTTGAGTAAACACTTCCAACTCTGTCATTAACCGTATCAGCATTGTCTCTATTTCACCCTCCATGTCTTCTCATTCTCTCCCCATGTGACTCTGTTCAAACAGATGAATGTGATTGGACCCTGCTTAAAGTGACATTAGAAGTTGGTGTGTTTAATGACTCAAGCAGAAGACCGTTACTTTGCCTACAGATGAGCCTGTTACTGCTGTTCTTTGAGCTGTGTGATTCCACCGTTTTTATACCTCACGTTTATTTGACTGTGAAATCAGATTGAGTGTAAAATGCTGCTGTGAGAGCAGTTTTCTATGCCATAAACTTAAGAAAAAATGAAAAAAACGATCAGTAATGTAAAATTTAAAGAGACATTCTGATTTGTAGTTAACAATTAAGTGTTTTCTAATGAAATAAAGTGATTGGTTAGTCCAAGAATTTAGTTTCATCTGACAGCCATTCCATCAGAATGTAAATGTCTTTGTTAGTAGGAAGAAAAGCGGTGTCTGTGATTGGTAGTTCATCTGTAAAATCAAAACAGGTGAGCCCAGTTCTATAAAACAGATCTGTAATGACTGAAGGTGTAACATTTATGACTATTTCCACCCACAGCTTCCAGAGTCCACTCAGACTTGAGAAGCCATGCACCAAGCCAGTTCTCAAGCAGAGAAAAGTCAGATTTGAGCTCTTCATGTAGGGGCCTGATGACTGACTCAGTGGTAGCTTTAATTTTGGGTGCCACAGTTTGCAATTCTCTGTGGTTCTTGACAGGCCAAACTTTTTTCCCCCCCAAAAAATGTAAGCATTTATGTAAGTCTGCACATTGCCGACAGCATTTTTGAGTTTTATGCAACTGTCTGCCTCGCAGTTACAGAGCAGAATGTTTTGGATGGCTTGTGAGGGAAAAGGCAGCGAGCCCGCAGAATGACTGAATTGTATGTGAAGACAGTCGTCGTCACAGGGAAACCCTCATGGGACAAGAATTTACTTTTAAATGGACAAAAACAAGAGGATGGCTGCTTCTTATATTTATTCATTTTATCTGTTATCAAATGTTAAGTAAACTGTCTGTTGTGTCTCACACTATTTATGATGATCAGTAACCTCTCAAATCTCGGCTGGGTTACAAAGCCCCTGCCTTGTTTGTGTCAAACCACATAGTGCATTGGTTTGAATAATGGTGAGATGATTTATCACGTTGTATAGTTGTTATCCTTTTTGAAGTTTTTGAAATTACATTTTGTAGAATAACCTTGGTCACAGAGCCATAGTTCATCTACTGTATTATCAGTAGAGGAAGAGTACATTTTATATTAAGTTAGTTAATTTTTGAAATTTCAATAATAGAGCTCATTTCACAGTGCACAAACTGAAGAAGGCCAACAGGCATTTAATTTAACTGTTCATAAAGAAAGGCGGCAGTTGTGGTGTGTTAGAGGTAACTTTTAAACATGTTTTTCCTCAGTAAGGACTAATGAATCATTCACATGACGTACCTCTGAAAATCTTAATTACATATCAATACAATAAAGATTTGAACAGAGCAATAAGTTTGGTGGAGTTAATGATCTCATCATCTTGTATTTTCAGCTCATAGCTGGAGGTCCCTTTATGCATGAGTGTTGAGAACAACATTTATCATTCAATATCTGTACCCTGACAATCCCAAAAGCCATCTTTCCTAACCTCCACACTCCTGAAGCTTGGTCGCTACTAGGTCATGTATAATAATGCTTGAAAAATGGAGAAGCGCTGTAGTCCCCATAGTGATATCACACACACATATACACGCATGAAAACACATCTGCCCGTACCCGCAACACCCTCTACACTCTCATCTGCATATTCCTTGCTCTGCACTATGAAATCCACTAGAAACAGGCACTTATACTTTCATAAATCTCTTCCTTGTCACTTTCAGATTGCACAGAATTTTTTCACACAGGGACAGAGCTCAGATAGGCACAAGGGAACAAGACAGGGTAGAGAGCAAGGGACAAAAACAGACTTCTGGGCAGGCTCGGCGTGCATGTACTCCTTTTGTGGTCTTAATGTAATTTCCAGCGTGTTACAATCTCACCAATGTCTTTGGGATTTCAATTAAAAACCAAATATTTAAAATGATGTCAAAGCACCTGTGCGTAGTAATGACGAACATCAGCAGACATCTGGAACAGTTGGTGCAAATATGCAGATCCTCTTTGAAAGAATAGAAAAAAGCCCAGAAGGACGTGTTTACATCGGCATTGTG
This sequence comes from Poecilia formosa, assembly GCF_000485575.1. Classification (NCBI taxonomy): domain Eukaryota; kingdom Metazoa; phylum Chordata; class Actinopteri; order Cyprinodontiformes; family Poeciliidae; genus Poecilia; species Poecilia formosa. Next base: position 575,171 of record NW_006799981.1, on the reverse strand, counting down.
AAATGAGCAAATAACAGCAAAATTGGTGTTGTAGTACACGTAATACACTAAGTTTCACTTTGTTTTATGGTTTTTAACCAAGTAATCTAAAACTAAAATATGCCTCAGACCTGTTAAATAAATCTTAACATGATTCAAAATGTGTTGTGAATCTTCTAAATGTGAATGCCTCTCTAAACTCAACCTTTTATATCAAAAGGAAGCTCTCTTCAAAAAGTGATTTTATTTTGCTGATCTAGAAATGTTGAAAAATCTTCTAAGGTATTCTATGAATTTGTTCAGTCGCCCCTGCAACCCAACCTGTTGGCATAAGTGGGAGATAATAAATGTATGGATGCTCTTTGGTTGCAGGTGTCGGATAGCCGGTCAGAGCTGATGAGATGATGGATGGGGATAACAGCACATCGTTTTGGATGAAACCTGGTAACTCTCGCAAAAGACTTGAGGCTGTGGACTCAGTAGTTTAAAATGTATTCATATGCCCCAGGCAAGGCCTAAAGATAAATACAATGTAGAGCTATTGGCAAGAAAATAACTTCTCAGACACTGTAAAAAAAAATCTGAGTGCGTTTAAGTGATCTGAAAACAAGAGTGGGCGAAAAACGTCACTACATGTGTGAAGCTGTCTGAGTGTGAGACTGAAGACTGAATGGGATCCAGGTGTGGAATAAGTGATGGGCTGCAGCTGTAAGTGGAGATCCTCTCAAATCTCCAAGAAACTATCAGGAGAAAATTACATCACAATCAATCAAAATGCAAACATCCAGCAAAGACGGTGAGAGGGAGCACAAAAAATAAAAAATCATCCCCCTGTGACATTCTCTGTCTACTAATCTCCACTCAGTTTCTAAAAACATTTCATCCCAGTTTTCCAGAGTTGTCACTCTTTAATGTTAATTAAAATATTTAAGTTCTCTGTACACTTATGGCAGATATTTATACAATGCTTTAAATAAGGAATCTTCTTCAATGTTGCATCTCAGTGGCATTTTTTATTTTAATTTTTTTGGTCTTTGTTGGAAGTGTTAAGTTTCATTGTTAAGTGAAAAGATCTTTGCCGTTAGTGAAGTAACAGCTCTGCACTTCTTTGCATGGCTTGTATTTCTGTCCCTCTGCCTCTCCCATTCTCAGCAAATGTAAAGAGGAATGTGATTCTTGTACTGCTTGTGAAGACCACCATTAATTTCATGTAATACACGTTTTATCTCCATCCATGGCCCTGATATCTGTTCCTTTCTCTGGCTGTCTTCGTGTTTCATGTTCTCTCTGGTCTTTTCTCTTTTTCGCTACAATTTTTACCGCCTTGCTTGTGTGACAATGTTTTACCTCAGTTTACAGCGCTCTTATTTTTGCCTTACCTCAGTCCTGATCCTGGGACTTGTGTGTATTTTTCACTGTGTTTTCCCAGATCTGCGTGAGAGCAGAGCTACTCCGATGTGCTGCTGACTCATCTGAATCCTCTTTCACCAAACACTTCAAGTCAGGACTTACACCTCTCTTTAAGACATCTATGGCTCAGTGTAAAGAGTAGTTGTCTTGGAGTCTAAAGGGAGAGTTTAATTCCAGCTTCTACCTACCACATGATAAAGTGTCCTTGGGCAAGTCATTGAACACACACAAAGAGCAAAACTGTGCATGTATGAATGTGTATGAATATTTTGAAGTGCGAATGAGTGAGTGTGACTAAAGCTGTGTTGAGTGATCATTGTGACACTTCTCACCATTTCTGTGCGTTTTCTAAAAGGGTCGACAAGGTGGCTTGAAGCAAACCCTTTATTGTTAAACATCTAACTTGCTCAGAAAGCTACGCAGAGCTCCAAAGCAACTCGCTTACAAAAGAAAACCTCAAATAGCTGCCATCGGAGATTCACAGATTTCTCAAACATGCATGAAAGGATCAAGGCAACACTCCAGGAAAACTTTTCATGAGTAAATAGCGTTACGATATGATATAAAGCTCAAAAGATCGATGTCACACAATACCTCCCTACCTCCCTTTTAATGGAACATCTGCTTTACTTTCAGTTTCAAGTGTTCAGCACACCGAGGTGAGAAAATCTTCAATAATAACAGCATATTATGATGTGAGATTAAATAATGTTACTGGGTCATATCTGAAAGTTTTGGTTTTTATTTTGAAACAAATCATACACAATGATGAATACAAAAGCAAACATGATTATGTGCGAAAAATATGAACTCCTCTATATCAAAGTATTTTATAGGCAAATGTGAGGCATCTGCACAACAAAATGAGGCTTGGTATCAACAAACCAGCAATCTCAGGCTCAGCAACAAATAAAAAAATTAAAAAAAACTGAATTGATGTCAAAGAAGAAAATCTAGGCTGCTTTGGCCCTGTTGAGGTCCAGACCCCAACCTGACTGAAATGTTGTCTTTGGACCTCAGAAGAGCTCGGGAGAATTAAACATCTGCAAACCTCAATCTCCATATTTACAGTCTTTGGAAGTATTGTCATCACATTTATTTTCTTGATGCATAAAAATCCCTTCTACAGTGGTCATCTACCATCAGCCACACATACACACACACACACACACACACACACATGCATACCCTGTCACAGTCTGTGCTCTTGTTTTCTGCTTGCCTTCACTTCTCCACAGTGATGTCGGGCCATGGAAATGTCAGGGGTCGCGTTACATCGGCAATAAAGCGACGGTCACCCTGGGCCACGGTAAAAGGTCGGCACCGTGGTGACAGCTGGTTGATATCAGAGTTGGGGAGTCACTCATGAGTCACCGCTTTAAATCCTCTATGTGGCATTAAAATCAGTTTCAGACTTCCCCCCCTCTGTCTGTCTTGTTTTATTAGACGCTGTCTTGACAGAACTGTGCTCTGCAGGGTCACAGGAGGGTCATTAACATTTGTTAATGCTTTTTTTCCCTAAATTTTACCATAGTTTGATGCAGCTGTCGAAGAAGAGGATAATGTAATGATTGGTTTTAGGTATTTCATAGAATTAAAACACTCAAAAACTTCATGAACAACAGATAAAGTTATGAATGTAGAAAACATAAATTCAACCCCAATTTGATTATGAAATTCAAACCTCCTTCAAAAATTACATCTGTGTATTGATAAAGAGTGAAAATCAAACCCGATCACCTGTGAGTGGACGGTACCATTTCAGGCATACTAAAAAAAAAAGGCAGATTTGGTGAGTTTTGTGCATAATTTGACCTCCAGGAAGCCAATTAATTTGTGGGAAGAATAAGAAAACTACAGATAAGATAAGTCTTCACAGTGCTTTTGCTGCTCTGGCCAAACAAAAAGAAAACGGTCAATGAAATGTCCCGACCAATAGCTCCATCCTGAAAAGAGACACTGACAAACACAGGCTCATTCTTTCAGATGTAGCTTCAATATTCAAAATATGTACAATATTTACTCTCCAGCCAGCACTGACAAGCTACTTTGCAAAAGATTTTTAAAAAGCACTTTATATGCAAACCGTAGCAACTATAATAAAATGGCCACTATGTCCCCGTCCAGTTTGCTTTCTCCAGCTTTTCATGTCTCCTTCTTTGCAACTGACAGGATGAGTATCTACACTTTGCCACACTACAGGGAGTCTAATGTGTGTGTGCTGGAGAAAAGGAAGAAGTGTTTAGACCACATATGTACATGGTAACACCTGAGCGACAAGCACTATGCCTTCTGCACACACTCACAACGGTTAATAAGCCCACCAGCTGCGTGGCGTGGCTGCATGGCCCACCCTCCATCTTGGCCAGTCATTCACCCTGCTGGGTATGACACGCCCGCTTGCCAGTATTCATCTGCCAGACGTCAAGAACCTACTTCAGATGGTGGGCAGGGATGAGAGGAAGGCCAATGGCACTGGACATACACTTGGAAGACTAAAAAAATACATTTCACAGAGCGAATCAGAGATGAGCGAGTGTAGGTTAGTTTGCAAGACAGCATTTTCATGGAAATACGTTTTGAGAAGCAGCGAGTACATCGTGAATTCTAAGGCGGAGAGGGAGAGCGAAAATACTGATAGACTGCTGGGTTTCATTGTATTCGCCTTTACAGGTTTTCAATTGCATCTGAAAAGGCTTCCTGTAGAAACACAAAGAACCCTTGCAATAAGAAAAGCTGTTCTTTAAAATGTGTCTGACAATAATTCATTTGCAACCCAAATTTCCTAATTAACCAAAGATAAGCATTTGCAAAAAGTAAAGAACATCAAATAAGTCTGTACTAAAACTAAAGCTTCCAATAAATGTAGAAAAAATGATCAGTTAATGTTCTTTACATGGGAACGACTCACAATGTAATCTCACACCATTTATAAGACAAAGTTTCTATCCATATCCAGTTGTGTGAAAAGCAGTGCTGTTCATATTAAACTTTAAAATGATTGTATGCTGACTTGAGTTTCTTTAAGACGGCAGAAATTCATTTTGTTCTTTTGTCAACTGACTAGTTATTGGCTCAAATTTATGGCATGTACAACTTAAGTTATACCCATCCAAGCTAAGGTGTTATTAAACAACTGCTAATAAGATACTGCAGTTCAAAAACTCCTTGTACTACTAAAAAAGTCTGAACTATCCCTTTAAACATATTATTTTTATACTTGATTCAATCAAGCTAAGACATATTTTGGAATCTTTTAAATTTGGTGTAAAGCTATAAACATAACTTTTGAATATACCCACTTTATTCATCACAAAAGAATGACAAAATGTAGAAGTATGAAAAATGTTTGTGTGTTTGTTGACCATACTCATATGTGCTTCATCGCTCTCCCTTTATGTCTCAGTTTTCTCTCATCTTGAGAATTTGGAGTCACTCAGGTCTGTGTTGCCAGCAAAGGTCAGAATCTGTCATTTATTTGTCGTCTTGTGGAAAACCGTGCCACGTTCCAGGAGACATGCTAACATCTTCAACAGCAGCAACAGAAAAACTGATCATGCTTAGCTAGAACATAGTTCAAATTGTTGTATTTACCTTATGCATGAATTGAATGTGTTGGAAAAATAGTTGCCAGATTCTCAGGGGAGAATTTTATTGTCACATAAAATGACAGTCCTACTTTGGAGCTAGTGGTCACCTTTAAATTACAGAAAGAAAGAAAAAAAAAACACTACATTTAGTTCTCATTTTATGATCTACATGAATAAACTAAGAGTATTTTTTGTTAAATATATCTAAACAATGACTTAATGATCCATACAAGTCTGAGCTAAAACTGGGAAATATTACATCTAAAATAGAAAGTTAATTCCACATTAAAATTCTACTTTTGAACATTTATTAAAGCCTAAGCATAGGCCCGACAAACTAGAAGTGCAGTTGAGATGGACCACATTTTTTTTTTAAAAAGACTAACGAGCTGGGCTCAAGCTAAGGATGTATTGATTGATAATGCTGCACCTTTACCCTATGAGCTACACGATGATGATTCTTAATGTGCAGATATCAAAAAGATCTTGGTTCCCATGTCTACAGATAATGGTTTTACTGTCATTGCAATAAAATGAACAACTTTTTTGCTACAAAAATAAAATAAACTCAGTTCCTCGTCTGACTCAGAAATGACCTGTCAATGCTGCATCATCTGCATAATGCCAGCATTATGGTCACTGAGGCGCTGCACTGTATATGGCTGCAAATTATGATTCATGCTTTCTTTTAGGACTCTGTTGAAGGAGAAAATGTCTTGTTTAGATAAAAATATGTTTTCCCATTTCCCAGTACAGTACAAATACATAAATATGTTATCTGCTGTTCTCTTAAGTTCTTAGCTTTTAGCTCTAAAACAAGCATTTAGTGAACATTAAAATAATTATTTCACAATGACCACTAAAAACAGAACCAAATAAAGCCACCTTTAAATGCTTAATAAGACTTTAGATGTTTGACATGAACTACTTATGGCTGCAACACAAAGCATGATTAAGGTGCAAAATTCCAACTGCAATTAGACAGACCATCTTATAGTGCAATATTAATGACTGTTTATTTATATAGTGAGGATTAATATATTTCTTAAGTGGATGGTGTCTTGTTATGTGTTCATTTTATCTTAGAATTATTCTCTATTTTAAAATTTTTACTATTGTTGAATTTCAATGTGCTTGTATTATATCTGTGGATACGGCAATAAACTCGTATTCTGTTCTATTCTACTCTATTGTGTTAAACTTAAATTTGGTCTAGCTAGATGAAGATTAAATATCTTCAACTGAATCAGGGTGTTCAATTGTAGATATATACCGATATATAGCCTGATATACTGTTATGTACTGCACTCAACCTTGTGTTGAGTTAATGTTGAAAATGGGTCTAGTGGTCAGCGGGACTTTGGGCCGTCAAATCCAGAATGAAATGGGGATTTTTCTTTTGGTTTCCCATCTGAACTTGTTACTCCTGCGACCTAATCTGTGGTAAATTTCAGGCAACAGATTGAGGGATGGATATTTCATTTTGCAAAAACCAGTGCAGACTTTGACATGATAAAAAAGAAGGTCTGCTTTAGGTAAATTATATTACTATTCTCTCCATACAAAGCTGCATGTAGAGGCCACCTTGAGTTTGTTTGCAAAAAGACCCAAAATGTCTACAAACTCCTATTCACATGTGGAGGAGAGAACATTTCCTTTCAGCAGTAGTGTATAGAATGCAACTACAAGGTCTCTGAAGAGTCCTGGTAAACACACAAAAGAAAATCTTCAGTAAAATAAAGAGTTATGTAGAAGTGTGTATGAGGGGGTGTACCTGCATACGCACACTAACGTCAAAGGAGAAAAACAACCCTTGACCTTCATCGTGCTGGCAGCAACTTTCATGGCCTTAACACTTTAAAAAGTCATTACATATTCAAAGGAAATGTTTACGCAGTTATTCTACTCATCAATAGAATCATTTTTAAAAAAAGCTAACTTGTTTCATTACTGGTACTTTAAACTTATTTGACTTCTAGATTTTTATTTTTTTTTAAACAGTGGAAAAACTGCTGAAAAATACATTTTTCGACTTGGTCAGTCGTGTTTTATATCCCCATTCTAAAGTTCAGCTCAGGGTAAAAACCATTAAATAATAAATCCCACAAGGACAGAAACAAACTTCAGAGAACAGTTTAGGATTAAAAGTAACTTCTGTTCAGAATGTACATTCCTCTCTAAATGTGAGATTGTATTGTGGAAGCCTTTTAACAAAGCAGCGCCTGCAGCCACTCTGCAGGACGCACAGCCTAAGCTGTCATTATCCTGAAAGACTCCCAGTGAACCTATACATTAGAGGTGGAACTCCACTTAATGCATGCAGTTGAAATAATTCACAGTCCAGGACAAGTCGACGCTCCCATCCCCCAAATTAGCGTGGCTTTTACTTGACTGGAACATACTTTGAGGATTAAAGGTGGCACACAACCTTACACTAAACATTAATCGAACCGAGGGCTTTCAAATCTGGCATTTTAGCTTGAGAAAAATGTAATACTTTCCTGTCGAGTGAATGAATGGTGGAGGCATTTAGTGACAAAAAGGTGGCCTTTTCCCTCCCGCCATGTGATTCGAAGGCAGGGGGGAGACTGGAAGTTTAGAAAACTCTGAATTGCTGCAGCCAAAAGCCCAGAGTTCATCTTCACCACATCTTTAAAATTGTTTATACAATGACCTTTTTTTTTTTTTTTTTACATTTTTTACACACTACAGCAACAGACTTTGTTTTTATTGAGAATTTGTGTTGCATCAACAAAGCCAGGAGAAAATAGCTCAGAATTGTAAAACAAGGTAAATGACAATTTGTTTTAAATGTAATTACAAACAAAATTGTGAAAAATTTGACCTGTTCTTCTTTACAAAACAGCTCAAGCTCAGTCAGATTGTGTGGTGATTGCCTGTATACATTGATTTTAAAGAGTTTTCTCAGATTTCCAATTGGATTTAGGCTTGAACTTTAACTGGACCGTTCTGAAAATGAATCTGGTTTGATCTATGCCATTTCATTCCAGCTCTGGCTATATGTTTAGGACTCCATCATGTATCCTGAGACCTTTAGGGGTTTTTTTGCATGGAAAAATGTTGAACATCATGTTTCCTTTTTCTTTCACTTACCAGTTTTCCACTATTTTGTGTTGACCTGCCACATTAAATTCCAATAAAATACACTGGAGTTGTGTTTGTCTTATTAGACAAAAGTGGAAAAGTGTGTGACTGTGGGAACAAGAAGAAAAAAATGGACAAAGTCATAAGGTACAATACTGGAGGTTCGTCATTAGAATTGAAATAAGGTCAAAGTCAAATGATTAGTTTTATTCATTTCCAGTAAATGCATACTTTTTCCATCCCTGTTTGTCCTTTTTCCGTTCTCCTGACAGATGTCTTAGAGGATGTTAACATCTCCCCACTTTTGCCGTATAAGGTGAAAAGGATCCGCCGCTCCCCAGGACAGAGAAGACCTCATTTTTAGACGAGAATGACTGTGAACACCACTGAATGACACACTACAAAGGTTGGATGTGCCGCTGCCCTTTCTCTCTTAAATGGTACGTTGGCATTTAGCTTCACACGTGTCAGCGGAACACACACCTCTCAAGTATTTGCACCTAAAATGTGTGGAAAAGTGTGTGTGCCTGAGTCGACACTGAGGATTTTTTTTTTTTCCCACCAGCTCCCCGAAACAGGAAATAAGGAAGAGAAAGTGTGCAGGTATGAGGGAGAGAGAGAGAGAGAGGATGATAAGACAAAGAGCGGCAGATTTGTATGCGTGTTACATTCCCTCCAAAGACAATTTACATTTTGAGTTTGTATTATGTTAATTCTGAGTGGCCTCTCTAGATAATTCTATTACGCAGATAGCTCTCCCGTGTTGTCCAGGGCAGGGAAATCATCTCACCGTCCGAACACACACCTGCTGATTAGCGCCCCAACATGATAGAAAACAAGGGCTAAAGGCAAATGGGTGTGTAACCGAGCTGTGTTGTGTGAAATGGGATGTGTGGACACAGAGGCTTGCAGAGAGAAACTTATCTAAACGACTTGTGATCCAGTGAAATGGTTTATCAGTTCCTCTTACAATACAGGATGTGCTGCCAGTGAGTGTGGCGCACGGCATTATAGCTTGCAGATAACCGTATCAGTGCTGCAATCCCACAAGCAAAGGAGTCACTGTAATTCCTTGTTATTCCAACATGGTTCTCTAATGCTTCTGCGCTGCAGGATGCAGCATTAGTCAACACAGAGTTCAATATGTTTTTGCCTTTCTATCCCAGTATCTCCCTGTTTGTTTTTGTCACTTTTAACTCGTGGTAACAGACGCCTCTTTTTTATAGGAGTAACTGTTGCATATTGTACTTTGATTTAAGGTCTTTTTTTAAACTGAACCCAAGTTTGTTTCATTTTTCCTCCAGTTTATTTGGGCGGGTGTGAAACCTCATCTGAAATCTAGCATAGATTAAGTATCGGAACCTCAAACCGCCTAAAAATGTAAATAGTTTACTTGGAAGTGAAATCTGAAATTTGAAAATAGAGGAGGTCTACCTTCCTGGTCCGCTGATTTAACAAAAAACAACGTGTTCTCTATAATTGCTGTAAAAATAATTATAATACATACAGCTATTTTTTTTTCTTTTTTTGGACAATTTATTCACAAAAAAGCATTCAATATTTGGTATTTAAAGCTTTTCCAACAGCATGTTCATACGTATCTTAGTTCTTAATGCAAACCTGGAATAGATTGTCTCCAAAATATATCCTTAACTGCATGGGACTCTGACAGCTTTAGTGTGCCCTACTGAAAATAGCCCAAGCCCCTCATGTTTCCCTGTGGCCTGTCAGAGGCCACTTTCTCTGGCCCCTCAATCTCTCCGAGCAAGCTGGGATCATTAATGAAGTGGCCTTCTCATGGATATTGACCAGCCTGTCAGCTGGCCTGCCACACTCACTAATAGGAGTCATTGGTCTTGGCTTAAGACCTGACAAAGAAGAGGCAGGAAAGGTGGAAAATGAGCGAGAATCTTCCCTGGCTTGAAGGTGGCTTCTGTTTTTAGCCTTAAGGCAGCAAAATTTGAGGCCAAAACTGCAGACGACTTCTTACTGCAGAAATGAACGCTTAGTCAGAAGAGAAAACAGGAATTTCTGGTACCGCACATGTACTGTAAGCAAAAGCTACGACTGCCGTAGCAGGAGTGCAGTAAGCCAAGGAGAGCTCATTAAAAGAGATGTGATGGTAGAATGGCAATCTTTAGAGCCTGAGGGTTGTCTGTGAGATTTTGCGAGTCCGAGTAATAATTTGTGACATTTTCACATTAAATGACCATGTGTAACCTGCTGATATAACAGGAGTTCACTGTAATCATTGTCACTCTGTCCACTTGTGAAAAACGAACTCAACAGTTTCAAACTTCCATTATCATCATTTGGAAAAATATATGCAGGAATCAATTAGGGAAAGTCTGAAGATGATGGAGCTTTAAACTGTAAATCCTGGCTTCTTTCACAGTTTCTATTTTTTCAAGCTAACTTGTATGAAAGTATGTTATCAACATAAACAATTTCAGTGATTTAGGGCGTTATTAGTACAACTGGACCTACATTAAAAGAGAACAAAATGATGGTCAATGAAAATAAATCCACAATAACGACTTTAAATTTAAGATTTACATCTGAATCCTAAGAAAATACTTCCAGTGATTTTGATTTGCTAGACAAGTGATTTTCAAAGTTTCAAATATTGCAGACCGTATGCAATACTCATAACCTGCAGACTTAACTTTCAGTTCATAATCTTAAGCCTTTTATTTCACAAAGCAATTGACTCGCACTGCTTTTGTTAATTACAGACATACTTACTGTACACTGCTTACAGGCAAGTAGATTCTAAGAGGTTTTGCAAAAACATTCAATACACCATATAATTAAACACACATAAAGAACATGTTTATTGTGTAAAACATGGAAACAAATGATGAGGGAAAAAGATTAAAGGTTTCAGCTAATTGAAGGCAGGCAGTAGCCTTTTTCACACCATGCGGCGACATATCTTTGCATCTGTAAATTTTACCACAATTATCTCGATGTTACTACGTCTTGTTGCACTTTAACTAGTCTTTTTTTTTTTTCAATTTATTATTTGTAGAAAATATACACTTTATTTGTGGAGGTGTGAGAAGCGAGAAACTTCATTAAGTTTAAGTTAAAATGTATTCTAACAAGGGAGTGCTCGTTATGCTTTACAGTCAAAAATAATAGTGGTTTGCAATCCCAAACAAACACTTGTGGTTATAAAGTGTCATTTCTTTTACTTGTAAGTTGTAAGAAGTTTTAATAAAAGGGACTTTTTCTTCATGACTGCTTACACACTCACTGTACCTTTGGCCTTTTGCCCTTCGAACATATCTAGAATTTTGGAGCTGTTGCAACAGGAAGGACATAACTGCACAAAGCGAGTTTTGCATATATTGCATTTTTGCAGGTGTCAGCATAGCACAGCTACTTGGATGTAATTGCAGAGAAATTGTGAAAAATGCAAAAATGGCTCGTCTGAGGTGTTAAGGATGCTCCGGCTGCTTTAATTGTGAATTTCAGTTAATCTGCATTCTTGGCGCTGCCGCCTCTAATCTTCTTGTTAACAATACTCCACAGATTCTCTGTTGTCAGGCCAATTTGACGGCCAATCAGACACAGCGACACCAGATTCATTAAAGCAGGTATTGGTACTTTTGGCAGTGTGGGCAGGTGCCAAGTCCTGCTGGAAAATGAAATCAGCATCTTCATAAAACTTGTCAGCAGAAGGAAATATGAAGCCCTATAAAATCCCTGGTGGACGGCTGATCTTGCCTCGGACTTGATAAAAGACAGTAGATCAACACCAGCAGATGACATGGCTGGTGAAAGTTTCATGCTGAATCTCAAATAACTTGGATTTTGTTTCTCCACATTTCCTTCCGACTCTGGTTATAGCTAGCTATACCTAGCTATAGATACATCTTTGTGTGGCGGCTCTTGAATAACTGCAGTCCACCCAGATCTCTCAAGGCCACATTTATCTGTTGCTTTTGCATCTGCTACATCACACACCTTTCTTGCAATCAACAATACATGCTGGTTTGCAGCACTTTGTGAACTCGCAGCTTCTGTAAGATGGAGTTTTTGTTGCTCAACATCCTTGTGAATGGTGTTCATGAATGTCTGCAGAACAGCAGTTCTCACAATAACTGTGAAGGCCATGTTATGAGATATCTGTGTTAAAAATGATTTTTTACGTCTAATTCTAATGATTCAAAGACCTGAATTTGGGTAATTTTTAGTGATAAGCAACAACCATCAAACTTAGCAGACAAACACATGAATTGTGTCACTCTGAATGCACAGAGCTTCTTTGTAAATGGCTAAACGTAGATGTTGTGACATTAAAAAATAAGTCATTGAAAAAATATGTGCAATAAGTATATTGTATATATAGTCATAAATATAGATTTCAGGGGAAAAACCTTTCAAAATAAAGAAAACTTCTTGGAAGACAAGGGTTTGGCAGCAAGTCGGAATGGTGATGAAAAGTTACGTTTCTTTGGCCGTTTTTCAGTAGATCACCATGTCTTCTGTGGAGGACTAGATCAGTGTGTGGGTGTGTGAGCACGTGCATGTGTGCATGTGTATGCGTGTCTTGGGGAAAGGGGGAAGGGACAGGCTGATGAACTTCACTTTCTATTAGGAACAGACAGGGCCTCGATGGCTCGGTCGCCAATCAATAGGCTGAAGGACAAGGGTGTCAGAAAAATGAGTAGGCCTTCCCTCTGCCTGGCTGGGAAAGGATGGAAAATGAGAGAAATGGAGAGAGACCTCTAGACTGAGATAAATTTAGAAAAGAGCAGCAGAAAATGGGTAGCATATGTGAACGTGTGATTTACGTAGTATTTTAGTTAAAAACGGCCTCAGTGTCTTCCACGATAGCGGGTTAGCCACCTTAGCTGACGGTTTTACCTATTGGCAGTTTTCTTCTTCATCTCTTTCTGTCACAAAATCCCCAGTGGTGTCATGATGGGTTTTAGAGTCGGACCAAAATGCAGACAGGAACTTGGGAGGACAGTGGTGGGGAGGATTTGATGAAAAAGTTTTATATAAATTATAGAAAACAGAAATAAAAATGACACAAAGCCAGGGTGAGCGCAGCAGTAGCTAAAAGCTAATGATTCATAAAAACACAAACCAATAACTCAAGAAAGAATTAAGAAATTCATCACAAAGGAATTAACTAATATGATGGTGACTTAACTTCAATATTATCTAAATACAAAGACAAGAGAGAATCAAAACACTAACAGCCCAAAAAGCAATTTCAGGGTCAATTACCCTCTATAGAGCAGCTCTGTCTGCTCAGGTAATTCTGGCGAATTAAAAGAAAGATATCAAAATCTCTGATATCCATGATGTTGATACAACATTTCCTTTGACTAGCTATAGAGTAACTGAAATGATCAAAGCTAAATATTCTGACGAACAGAACATTTCACAAAAATGAAAAATGAAACTAATCCTAAGAAGAACCAGTATTTGTTTGTATCGGTCGTTTCACGGTGAACAGCTGTCAGAAAGCTTGAACAAAGGTCTGCACTGAGCCCAAACAATTGTGTTTCCTTTAAGCAAATGTTACAGACGTCTTTGTACAGAAAGCTAAAATACTGTATACGTAAAATTCAAGATAAACACATTCTCATACTTTATATATTTATCTTTTTTTTTCCTAAAATCCACTTGCAAAGCAATTTTTTTTGCTTGTGGTATGACACAGACATGAGTGCACATCAGCACATGTGAATGTAACTCAACAGCCTTTCCTCCGGCCCTGTCCTCCTGACTAAAAGCCTTTTTGACATGAATTAGCATGTCGTCCTTAAAATGTAGACGGGTCCAATTTTCCTCTGAAAGGTCTGTCTGTAATGGGTACTCCGTCACAAATTTTAGACCGCTCTAACCTTGAAAAACAGCCCCATGTACTTGTACTGGTTTTTTTTCTCTTTTCTTTCACTGCACCTACCTCTTTCGCCTTTCCCCACTCCTTCTTTTGCTCTGCTATTTGAGCTTAAAAAAAAACACAGAGGAAGAAAAAAACATGTCATATCAGGGCTTATAAAAAAAAAAAACACACACACACAACAAAGATTTAATTTCCATAATGCATTCTAATGGCTGGGCGATGTGTTTCAGCAGGTGAGACCGGAGGCCAAAGGCTTCTCAGACAAACACAACAATAAACCTGTCAAGCACCATTATGCCGTAGATATTACAGGTTGTTAGTGAATGGAAATGATGATAATTAACTAATTCAGCTATAATCTCATTTGTTTGGCCTGACCTCTTGCTGATACAACTTTGACCCGGATGCCTGAACATTTCAGACAGCATAAATGAGAGCACCAGCATGCTAATTTGGTGTGGATATATATTGGGCTGTTGTGCTGTTCTGCAATAAATGCAGGTTTGAAAGTTAACAAGTTCGTTATTTGGCTGTAGACTGTGTGTTGCTAATGTCGTCTCTGTGCGACAGCGGAAAGAAAATTTGTACGGAAGCAAGTTAGTTCAGAGTTGAACCTAGAAACTGCATTAAAAATGGAAATGTCTCTCTAAAGACTATCTTTAACCACATGAGTAAAAAACAATAGAATTTAATATATTGTTAAGACATAATCTTGTGTTTTTCTTTCTTCTTCTGAATGGAGGCAACAGTTATATTCTGCGTCGTCCAAGTAAAAATCCAGATTTGATGAACTGAAAGTTAAACACAGTTGGAATTGTACATGAACACAGGCTCGGAGGAACGCCAAAACAAAAGCCTTTTCTGTTTTACCATCACAAAAGTAAATGTGGAGTTTTCCAATCTCTACTGGGCCACTAAGTAGAAAAGATTGTTTTGGTCACATGACTACATTTACAGATCTTGATACTCAATTCTGTTTTTGTTTTTGTTTTTTCTGTTGGATTTTTTTTTTTCTGAAATGGAACTGCAACACGACTTCTGCGTGAACAGTTTACGACCCACACGAGTCACAGCAGCTCACTGTTTTCAGGGTAATGGCTACTGTTGTCTATGGGTTGATTTTAAAAGTAATGGTCAAATATCCGTGTCTCTGAATCATTTTAATTAATAGAAGAAAACTAAGTGCCGTCTATGTGACAAAAAAATTACCAACTGTGACTCTGTTACTTTTCTTGGAGACCATTATTCCTTAATGTGTGTCTCCTCCTCTGAATAACTGTTCTCAATTAAAAGTTTATTTATTTCTTGTTTGTTTTAAATGAAGAGTTTTTTACATACTGTATGTTTGTCAGAGATTCCAAGAAATGTGGCGGCCAAGTGTATGTATCTAATCTGGATGCAGTTTGAAAACAAAAACCATTAAAGCAATACCTCATAATAACCATATGTGTTTGATCATGGAGATGGTTGAACCTTTTACACACAATCCTGCACCGAATTAGCAGGCATAGAAAACAGATATCTGGTCGAATGGATACGTGTCCATAATACTCCTACATGTAAACATACAAGTGCGCTTATTGTTGTTCTGCTGCATGAACTAAATGTAGACACACCAGCTATCGCTTCCACTGTAATTGCTACCATACTGGGGAGCATAAGCACGCTCACACTCGCTGGGAATGTTTCACAAATGAGAACCTTCCTTGCAAATAAGTCCAAAGTGTAATCTGCTGTTGACCAGGCACATTCCTTCAACGCGGGTAAGCAGCACATGGTGCTCATGTCTCCTCTCTAATAAATGCTCCATAGGCACTGGGCTCTCAGCCAGAACCTAGGCAGGGGTTTGCTGAAGGGTGAGTCATTGGTATATGTACGCCTCTGTGTGTGTGTGTGTGTGTGTGGTTGGTTGGTTGGTTGGTTTGAGGGTTCCTGTGTGGCCTTTCATCCCATGCCAGCCCTGGCCTGGTGTGAGTAAGTAAGGGTTGAACTTCAGGATTTATTGGTTCCTCTGGTTCCGTGCTTCATATACTTTGGCCCCGGAATGTTGGAATGGAAGCAGTAGTTTACTTTCCCCTCTGAACCGCTACCGGATGTGGTTCCATAGTCCTCCCTACTTGGTCGTTTTGTTTAGAATCTCTCGGATGAGAACACTAAAATGCAACATGAAGTTATCTGAATACACACTTTGAAGCAAAGGCTTGGTTTGCTTCACAGTAGCATAATTCATGTTTTAACCTGTATGTCCCACTTTTGCATCAAAACCAGGTGGTGACTTTCTAAGCTGATTTTGTTAATATTGAGTCAGTGAACTACTTCCTTTACATTTCCAGCTCTTCACACCTGTCATTCATTAGAAATAAGCACACCTGATATTCAGTCAGCAATCACCCATCCATGCACTTAAACTCATCTGCTCTTTGTGTTTTTTACTGCTAAATGTCTGACTTTCTGTTGAATAATGTGTGCCAGTATTTAAAGTTCAAACTACCAACT
>NW_006799981.1:513860-550754 GCF_000485575.1 Poecilia formosa | reverse complement strand
CGAAAGTTGAAGAATCTGATTTTTGTTGTTTCTATTTTATGAAACTATTGACTAATACCTAATTTATTTTAAATTATGGCCAAGTAGTCAATCTAACATCCTGTGTGTCAATTCTGACAAAAAAGCTACACTTTAAAAAGAAGAAAATAAAACAAATGTGGTTAAATCCTAGCTTTGCTCATTGGTCAATATTCCAAGAGTGGAAAGTTATCTGAGAAATTTAATTTGGTGGCATAATTTTTTTTCTTCACAGATTATGTGTGACAGATTTCACTTCTTTGACAGCGAAGTGAGAAATGAATTTGCATCCTAAATAACATTTAAAATATTCCGTGTCACACTTTACATGAGATCCTTGTCGTTTTTGTCATTTTCTGATCCGGGCCTGGGTTCAGCAGGCATGTTTACTGTCTGACTCATTTGAACTGGTCAGAAACAGAACCAACCTCATTTACTTCCTCAGCCTTACTTTTCTATTTCTGTTTTAGCTCCTCCAATCATCTCAGTTCTCCTCTTCTCCCCTCAATGTCTTCATCCTTTTCTATTTTGGAGGCCAATCAGAGCAGCCCTCTGCTTCGTCCTGCAGCCCTAAAACCAGTGGTGGACTATAATAGAGCATCCAATAAGCGACCTCTCAATGTGACACACATGCTTCTATTTCCACTTGCTGTAGCCCTCTAACCCATCTCACTCCCACCTTTTTTGCGATGTAATATGAATGCACTTAAACCAAATAGTTGACTTAAATGAAATAAGCCTGGTTTTGTCATTTAGTAGTTATGTACAACAAAGATTTCTCCAACTCTCAGTTGCTTCCTTTTCTGATCAATGTCTGCAGATCACTCCCACCCCACCTTATTCTCCTTCCATAACTCATTTTAGC
Organism: Poecilia formosa; assembly: GCF_000485575.1. Lineage (NCBI taxonomy): Eukaryota > Metazoa > Chordata > Actinopteri > Cyprinodontiformes > Poeciliidae > Poecilia > Poecilia formosa. The sequence continues at coordinate 549,871 of NW_006799981.1, read as the reverse complement.
TAAAATTTTAACTTTTTTTTTTCTTTTATATTTATTTCAGGCTATTATTCATCTACGCAACACTGAGATAACTAACAGATCTTTTGGAAAACTTTACAAAATTTGTTACACTGGGCCAAGCATGATTTTCTTTTTGTTACTCTTTAAATAACAAAGTAAACCTGACTGTGTTGTTTGACTAGATTGAATTGGAATGTGTACACACATGCATACAATTATACACGTATAATTGTACTGAATATTTTTTATTTGTAAAGTTCTTTGACGTGTTGTGAATTTAAGTGAAATCTCCGTTTTTGCTCTGGTATTTAAATAGTTTTAGTACACCAGGTAAAATATACACCAAGATCTTCTTTATGACTGAGGGACTTTATTGCTCTTATATGCTATTTTGATGCCAACCTTAATTTGGGGATTGTGCTCAGACTGTTTCAGGGTCCAGAAATGACAACAACAACCACCCTCACACTTTTACTTTAATATGTTCCTCAGATTACAAATAACAAACCGCGCCCGCGTCGTTTCAGCTCCAGATGCCCTCATCAACTTCGCTTGTTCAGGATACAATGCTAATTTGTGCTGCTCTTTATTACTGAAATGAGATGGCTTCATCTGTATTCATAAATTTGTACACCTTAATTAGATACTTTGCTGGGCAGACCCACTCTTGCATACACTCTTTGCTTTTGGACAGCGAAGTTCTGATCAGTTTGCTTTCCGATTAAATGTCACAACCTTTGAGTAACTCTCCCACATTCCCTAAATACAAGTCATGAGCTGTGTGGTAGAGAAATAAATTTGAAGATCCAAATTCATTCAGTCAGCTTGAATGAAGAACTGGAATTTAATTTTTTACATCACATATTGTCAACTTAATATAACTCTTAACTTTAACTGGAGCATTGCAACACGTGACTATTGTTTCATATAAACCAGGGGGCGCCTATTCTAGTTCTGAAGAGTCAGTGTGTTGTATATTTTAGATGCTCCACTGGTTTAATGTAGATGAATGAAATTACATAAATGGATCATTACAAGGACTCTCCAAAATTTCATGACACACTGAGGAGAAAATTCAGCCATAATTTCAGCTGTGCTACAGTAACAGACACATTATAAACATCCAGAACGCCAGATCTTCAGGACTGGATTGGTCATCCATAATCTGTGCCAGTTTCCTGCTCCTTACTGCCAACCAAATTATTATATCTCACATGCTTGATGTGTCCCCTACAGAGATTAAGACTATGAGAGAGTGTCAATAAATTTCAAAAAATGTAAAATTGAAAAATGCAGAACAATAAGTTTTTACATAGTGGCAAAAATACCTGCAAAAATGGAGGAACAGAGAAATTATACTGTACAAGAAAACGTCATCACTTAAAGTTTAGCAGCTCGTTTGCTTTTCTTGGGAAAAAGAAGCTTTTGATTTGAGGATCCTGACTATTTGGCTCGTGAAGTTCACTGGGTATCAATAGTATTGCATGCTAGTAAAGCCTGTAATTATGTTGCTCCTTTAGCTCCACAAACATGTGAGTGCTCACTGATAGAGATAAACTCAAACCAACCTATCAGAAATAAATTCTTAAATAATTTAACATTTCCTGTTTTAGGGTGTAGTGTGCCCGCTTACAAACATGGAGGCATTGTAATTCCCTAATTAGACACATGACCAGTCATGGACCACAAATGAATAGGTTGAATCACTAAACATCAGTGAAAGTATTATCTGAATTTTAATTCACAGTTTAGTTCAGTATAATGGAAACTGTAAAGTAACCTGACAAATAAAAAAAGGCAATATGAAAGGATTTCATAACTAAAAGCACCAGGCAATCAGGTAAAATCATTACAGTTTGCAGTTTGGCAGCCATAGAGCGTCCAAAGCTTTTTGCTGTAATAGCCCCAGCTATTATGAGCATTAGTCCAATTCCCTCACGGATTCAGCCTTCCGCGATGAGACGGGTCAGAAACACAAACACACAGTCGTGCACAGAAATGCATCTCTCTGTGTTGGGTCCAACTGGTGCTGCGGTGGTGCTGGGAGTGCTCGTAGGTTGGCTATTGAGAAAAGGCAAGAGGGCAAAAGGGACATGCTGGCATAATACATTTACTAATAACTGTTTATTATTGTTGGCTCCCCAGGGGAAGCACTTTATGGAAATGACTGGATATGAAGGGCAGAGGTGTGAGAAGGCCACAGGGAAAATTAGCTTTTTAGATTCCCCCACAATGTCCTTACCTGCTTCACTCTATCTGTGCCTGTGGAACGTCACCCTGGCAGCCGGGATCACGTGCATGTGCTTGTTTACCCTCATGCACAAAGTACAGGTGGAACTTAAAAACACAAACTTCTACTCAAAACTGTAAAACTGTTTAATTTATGTTTAATTTCTCTGTTTCACACTAATCCAGCATGCACATCTCCAGTTCGTACTTTAAGGACAGCATACTCTTTATAAATACTAATTAACAGAGATATGCGATGCACAACCGCACTGTCTCATACTTTTCCAAGGTGTGATCTTGCACTTATTTGCATACATTAATTAACAGCATTTCTTCTAATAACACACAACTCCACTGACTAACACAATGCAAAGCAACACATTTCAGCAGTCAGAGTGCCGACATTCACGAGGACTTTGCATATTTTAACACCATCATGACCCATCAGGCATCATCACAATACATAATGCAGGAGCACAGGTTATGCAAATTAAAGAGTAAATCTCATATGAAATAAAAAGCTCACTTAGTTGGAGCTTAACTTGTTTACTGCTGAAAAAGTTTCTTGTAGTAATTTTGGGCTGAAGGGTTATCTATTGTGCTACAAAACCAAGAAAAGAAAGGATGGCATAATTTAAGCTGCAGAGGGTTAGTATAATCACAATGCAACTAGGTTCTAGTCTAAAAACATTTTCAGTGGGGATTTTAAAATTTTGCTTAATATTTTACATTTTTCAAGGTACTCAAGTTAAAAAAACATTATGCACCAGTTAACTGTCCAGGGATTGGCCAGTTTTCTCTCAATCATATTGTCTCTGATGGATGATTGACAGGCCTAGAAATGCATCACCCAGTTGGATGAGCATTGATATATTCATCTGAAGTTGATTTTTTTTTTAATGACATGAAGATAACCTGAATAAATGCAACTTAAAAATTGCTAATGATTATTTAATGTATCAAGGGGAAAAACTTCAAGTTGGTACAACTTTTTTTTTTTTTCTATGGAAAGAAAGCATGATTTCTAATCATAGAAACCACTAAAACACTTTGCATTATGGGCACATTCACCCATTTAAGAGTGCATATTTATAAAATAAAATAAAAAACTATATGCAATCCTTTCACCTACAGCTTAGCATAAAGTGAAAACTTTATTAAAATGTTTATTACTGTTTTTATCGTTTATTTTGTCATGCTGAATTTGCCAACTTTTTAGTAAATGTATTATTTTTTATAACTGTCATATTTTTTTTCAAGGACACAAAGTCACTTGAAAAATGAATGGATAAGAATGAATGATCTTCTGTGGTCTGATTGTTGGTGTTTGTTGGGTTTTTTTCTGCTGTATTTCACGATTTTTATGCTCGGATCTTCTCTACCTTCTATTACAGTGTGTGGTTGCAAGCACACTCTGTAAGAGGTAAGGTACAAATTAGATCATTCAGATGGGTACAATTTACCAATTTATATTTGGAGATGAATTAGACCAGAAATATAATAGCAGGACATGGCAGAAAATGAGTGAAACACAGCTAATGACCGAAAAAGAACTTTCATTTTAAAAGTTTGAAACAAAGTCTGATTCATTGAAAGGAGATGAAAGACTAATTATGCCTAAAGTAATTTTGTCTCGTTAGGCTTTATTCATTTGCTCTATTTTTCCTCTATAAATCTGCCTTAACAGCCCAACATTAAAACTCTATACCTAACTGTTGCAAGCTAACAGTGCTACCATCTGCAACATAAATTTTGTTACCAGATAATAAGGTTGGTCATTTTCTGACTAACCTATGAAAAAACACAAATTAAAGAATAATTTTATTGAAACACAGACAAATCTTAACTGGCTTCTTTTGTAAAAACAAAACACTTTAGAAAGTGCTAATAAATGGTTCTGAAACATCTGGATTCAGATAATAAAAGTAGCTGACAGAACACTGACATCATCTTATTTAGCGTTCCTTGAAAATAAACCGTCCACGGCAGGAAAGTGCATAAAGACATTAATCAAGGCTGATCACTTCGAGTACGTATGTGTGTCTGCGCTTTGAAATGACTCGGCTCATTGCGCTTGGTGACCTCACAGAGCAAGTACATGGAGAGCCTGTTTTCTTCTCACTTTCCAGAGGAAGCTTAAGTCCAAACCCTGCTGGTTTTGGCCCGACGATCTGTTTGTCTGCTGCGTTTGCCTTGTGGCCCTTCTGCTGCTGCTGTCCCGCGGTCGGGAAGACTCCCCATGAAGAACGAGCCAGCAATGATTGTCTGTGGATCAGGCTTAACCACATCGTGAAGAAACACCAGACACATGGCTAAACGGATCATAACTCTTTGTCTGTCTTCATGTGTCTGAGAAAGATGGAAACAAACACATGGATCCAGGCAGCAGGAGAGACCTGAACAACATTTTAACTTTTCCTCAGTTGCACTGGGAAACTCTGGACGAGTCAGGCTGAAAGATGAAGCTGAAAAGTGTCCGATTATCAATCTTTGACTCTTGGGTCTGGGTTTGCAACTTTTTCATACGCCACAAAAGTTAAAACGTAAATGGCACACACTTATATAAGGCCAACGTTTCCTTATTTTAATTGCCTTCTTTTTATATATATTTTAATATATTTGTCTAGCAATATCCAGTGATGCCTCTTAAAATACATTTGCCTCACTGTTCAGTTGTTTGGGTGATTACATTTTGCTTGGGGTCTTGATGAGTGAAGAAATAACTTGGCCTTTATTAGGTTCTAATCTGATTTAATTTTAACATCAGGCACTCAAAATTACAGATCAGATTACACAATGTCGCGGTCTACAAAAAAGATTAAGTTAAAATGGAAATGTTTGTCCAAAAACACCATCAATCATAGATGTGAACAAAAAGTATAAGACTTCTGTTTCTCTTCATATTTTGTCTATCACCAATAAAACATTGGCGATAGACCAATGCAAAGTAGCATATTATTGTGAAGCCACTGGAAAATGATATGAATTAATGTCTTTTCCAAATCTTTCTACCCTTGTTCTTCTGGAAGGGGATCCTTCAGACTAGTCTCAACTCTACTTTACAAGTTTGTTTTTTTTTTCTTTCATGCATATTAGCTCATCCATTGTTCCATCAAATCTGATCAGCTTCTCTACTGAAGAAAAAGATCATGAAAATGCTATTATAATTTTTGCAAGATGATGTTTTTTTTTAAGTAAGGTGAAGAAAATCTGGTTGTTCACTTGTAACCTTTAGCAAACCCGTGAGGCCTTCACGGAACAGCTGGTTTTATTTAGAGGTATCGTAGTATAAAGGGTTGAATACAGTCACACATAAAAAAAAAACCTGAGAACCATGCACCTTGTTTGGATTTGCATTTTCATTCTTTCCACCATTGTCAAACATAAAAAAAATAAAATTAAATGCATATAAGCAATAGTTTAGTCTTTTGTTAGCTGCCAATTATTGCTAATTGAAAACATTAATTTTGACTTTACTGAAACCATTATTCAACCTCCTTCCTTGTGCTGCATGATCTCAGATGTGTAGCAATCCAACAAATCTTTTTTTTTTGTTTTTTTTTGTTTTTGCAAACCACACTCTAATCTGTACCTATCAAATGTGGGTGGAGGAGATGGAGCAGCGGAAACATGGAGTGCAGCTCCAGGTAAAAGCATTAAGACATACCTTTGACATGAAAGCGAAACAGCAAGGAAAGCAGGCACACAGGCAGCCAGACTGAGCTGTAATTAATGAACAAGTTTCTCATGATTAACTTTTATTAAGCGATACTCCTGAGTCCTCCAGCCGGCAGGTAATGGGAGAGGCCTGGGGAGTGGGAAAGAGGGATAGAGTGAGGGAAGGACAAAGGAGGGAGACACTCAACCCCATTATTTCTCCTCAGCCGCTCGTAAAAACAGCATCCCGTAAATTCATAAAATCCTTTCCCACTGTTACTCTGTGGCCTGAAGAATTAGAAGGGCACGCATTTAACCCCCAAAGGAAAGCTACTACACAAGGAAAGCTTAAGCGGCTCCTGCAAAGTATTTCTCTTCAACTGCTCTGAGATTAAGAGGGAAAACTAAAAAAAAGGACAGATTGTATTATCATAACACACAAAACATCTGCAGACACAAAAGCATTACAGTTCATAATTTTAATAGAAAATGTTGTTTCATCTCATGCTTTCTAGGAATATAATCTACAAATATTTCATTGATTTAATTTCCTCAGGTGAAGTTCCTGTGCTCTTTGTTTCTCACAATCATTTAGGTAACAAAGGGTTAAACAGCAGTGGTTTTCACATAAACAAACAGATGATGCATCAAGAACTTTGAAAATATTTATTTCTCTGAAAATGTCCAGAATTTCAAATATTTCTACCTGCAGAATTTATTACTAAATGTCACTTCATGTGATTATTTGTAAAGGTCAGAGGTTCTAAGTTAGGATGACTAAAATGATTTCTATTCGGTAAAATACAGAATAATGGGGAAGGCATTTTTTTCTTCTCATTTTTTCAGCTCTTCTTCTCAACAAGCATCCTGGTATTGTACTCATGGATGAATTAGATTTGTTGAGGTCCACAATTCTCCTTTATTAGTTCTTTTTATTTTCCTATGATGTCACACATGAAACCACTGCCTTCGAGGTTTTATAGTAAAATACAATCATATTTGATAAGTTACAAAAGCTTTTCAATTAGATTTATTTGTCAGAAAAAGTTACTTTTGAAAATAATTTTTAAGTAGGCATTTAACATACCTGCTTTTTTTTTTTTTTTTTTTTTAAATTGCTGATAGTGAGGGAAAAAAAGCACCAATATTTTTATGCAGAGTATACAAAAAAATGTCTGGTTTCAACTAAATTGAGATTGATTCATATGTAAACTTTACGGAAGTCCTCATCTTTGAATCTTAAATTGTGCTGATGAGAAATACACGAAACTAAAAGACAATAAAAAGGAATTCATACCTTCATTTAATTTTAATTTTAACTTGTACGAATCAGGAGAGTGATCTTTGAAGTCAATTAATTCATAATGTTTTACAACAATAACCTAAGTAACTCTGTAAATCCACCAGAATTTTGGTTCCCTCCTGCTGATGGTACAGCAGCAGACCATTGAAACACTGGCAGTCATGTGACAATGACAACCTTTAAGTCTAACACATCTGCCTCTGAAATATACTTAGATTGTGTCAAGTGAGCTTGTGAACAGCTATCTACTTCTCAGTATGAACTGTGCCAGGACATCAGAATCTGTGAAATATAAAGAGAATTACATTAAGTCAAAACAGAGCTTACATTTCCAAATATAATAAAGCGAAACCCAAACTGCTAACACCAACCTAGGACGACGGTGCAATCGTTTCAATCGCGCGACCAAAGCCAGTGAGGTCTTCGTGTAAGAGGGTTTCATAAGGTGGCGGCTCAGACGCCTCCACTTCATAAAAGAGCATTAGCTGCACGAGCTCATGTCTCATCCCTCCTGCTTTAGCACTTCCATGTCTCTCAGCGTGCCTGCTAGCATGTTATTAAAATGACACCTCCCATACGCCATCTCCACAAAGGGTCACAGTGACAGATATTATCTATTACCTTCTTTGTGATTTTAAAGAGAAGGGGTTGTGGGTGTGAGATCTGGGGGAGAAAAACAAAAGAAGTAATGAAAAATGTAAAGACAAGACACAGGAAATAAAAGGAACAACTTTTTGGAAGGCACTGTTTTGTATCTGGCTGATGATCTTTGTTCAGTCACATATGTAGATTCATTTCAGTCTGCTGTTATAAGTCTGTTATATTCACAGAGGTGTTGCTGCCTCAGGTTGCATATGAATCTTGATGTTTTTCTGGCAGAAGGGAAAAAAAGCTCACAGACGAACTATTGGAAAAGACTTCAGTGTTGAGTTGTCATTTAAATTAAAATTACTTCTAATAGTATTTTGCAAAAGTATTTATATCCCTTAAACTTTTTCACATTTTGTCACATTAAAACTTTAGATTACATTGTTTTTATTTAGATCTATGTGACCGACTGGCACAAAATAGAGCATATTTGTAAAATGGTAAGAAAGCATACACTTTTTTTTTTATTATTATTTTTATATTTGGATCTGCAACTTTACAGGTGTGTGTCTTTACCAACATGTAAAACTTTATATTTTTTCCAATTTTTATTTGCAAAGTTGCTCAATATCAGTCAGATTGGATTGAATCCATTTTGAATACATTTTCTGTCTTCGCTAGATTTGCAATTGAATTTAGGTTTGGACTTTGACTGAATCATTCTAAAACAAATAATCGTTTAGCTTTTGTCTGGCTTGAAGGGGAACCTCCATCCCAGTATTCGAATTTTATTTTATTTTTTTTTTTTTTTGCAGTTTTCATACTGCTACTGCTACCCTTTCTTTATGGTTGTCTATCACTTAAACTCTACTGAAGTTTGTGGCTAAAATGTGAAAATGTTGAATTAATTTGAATATTTTTGCACAGGACTCTAAACTTGTGGACTGAACAAAACCTATAATCTACCTCATGTAACTCATTTTGCTTGAGTAAACACACCAAAAATATCAGATGTATAAAATTGTATCTGTGTCTTTCTGCTTGTGTGTTTCCCATGCTTTATGCATATGTTATTGTTGCATCAGGACTCAAAGATGCGCAGAACGGAGTGGAGCCAAATAGACAAACACAGTCAAGGAAATGAATTCATCTCTCCTGCCAAATGCTACAGCTATTCAAATGCATTCCTACTTATCTATGTGAGAATCAATGAAAAGTGCTTAGAATACCATCCTCACTCTGTCGATGTCTGGCCCAGCAAGTTAACCTGCAGTTTATGAATACAGTAAAGGAACAAGTCGCTGTTATTGCTACCTGGCTGGCTTCAACAATAGCTCTGAATTTACGCCCAAACATGTCAGTGTATCTCTGTATGAAGTGAGTACACACAATAGCGCTGGCGACTTCGCTGATGTATCAGCTCTCAGCTTTCCTTGGGTCCAGCTGACACCTCTGGAAATTGAAAACGGCAAGGGCCTTGTTCGCCGACGAATGGTCCTGCGGCGCGGGATGCACACAAACACATGTGCTCGTCTGGGCATTTCCCATTCATGGAATATATATATATTCCAATACAGCTACAGGGCGAGGGGATATTTTAAAACCTGAATGAAATCTAAATGAAATCTTAACATACTGGTGCCGCTCTACGCATCCCTCATGTCTCGTGTGGATTGCATGGCCTCAGTGGAAAGTTCACCGCGGCGTCGTCTTGGTAATGGAGAATCTCGTTTACCATGGAGAGGGTTTAACGTGTGCAGCTGCAAACTCCTGGAATTTAAACGAATATAAAGATTTTCCTTTTGACCGTTGCTTTGATATGAGAACAAAACGTCCCAACTGTTAACCAGTGAGAAGGTTTAAAATGATTGTTTTTAATATTTAGTGGGCAGCTGTTTGATACTTGCTGTGATGTCAATAACCAACATATTGCATTTGAGTCTTTATGCCTGGGAACTGCGCATAGCCTCCTCTGAACATTACGCACATTATCTAACCTTTAGGCTTCACTATCCCCATCAGCAGCATTATTCAAATCAATTTGATTTAATAAAATCAATGGAGGAAGCCTACAGTCCTTATTCAAATAACATAAAATGTATTAGTGTCACAAGTGTTCCAGTCTGACATGTCAAATCAGCCCTAGCTTATTGCTTATTGCTTAAGCCATTAATTGATTTTTTTTTTTTTCTCACGTCCTATAATTTAATATGTCCACTGTATGTCAGGACATGCACTGAGCAAACGGCTCCGCCTGCAAAGAGAAGAATAGAAAAAAAAAGGCAGTTCAGCACATTAAGTCAGACAACTTAATTCCAACAGTGCACATTGTACTCGTTTTCTATTGTTTCAACTAAGTGGTTTCAAATGTGGCCATGACTGCTTCCAATTATGTGCTCTTAAAAGGTATGACTCATGTAAAATACTTCTGTGAGTGCACTTAGAGACAAAACAACTTATAATTGCGTTAATATGTGTAATTTATGAGGAAAAAAATAGAAATACGTTTATCTTTAGTAATGAAAATGTGAGAATGCTATCATTTAATATTCTGAGGAAATTCACACTATGGTTTAAAGATCTTTGGGATATTGGAATATCTTTTCCATGTACATGAAATTTCTAGTTTACAGTTTACTGCAAGAAACAAGCAGAATTTTCTTGTTTGCAGTTGTAATTTCTCTGACATTTTTAAACAATTTGACAAAACAAAGCATTTTTAATCAAATCTGTGAAAAAACCCCCCACAGATCATAAGGATTTGAAATTCTACTATCCATTCGTTCATGTTTTCCAGTAGTGTCAGGTCCAGAAAAGAAATCCAAACATTACTCTGCCCAACAAATCTCTAAATCAATGCATGGGATCGTAATGTATTCCAAAACACCGGATCGTTCCTCCAAGGACAAAGCATTTGTCCCAGTTGCTGTCCTGGGTCTGTCCCAGTACTATATGGCATTTGGATGTGCTAGGAAATCCTCCAGAGGGAAAATCATCCACCCACCCTGTCTCTATGGTAGAACCCACCACCATACCTCAAACACAGGAACCACTGCGTTATTCTCAGACACGTTCATACCTAAATTAGATTCTGGTTCCGACTCTGGGGATGCAACGTAGGCTTGAAACAGAAGACCTGAGTGGGCTGAAAAGTTGATGCACGGACAGCAGATCTTCAATATATTTTGGTGTTAAGTCGTTCAGTGATTTATAAAATACTAACGGTATTTTAAAGTCTGTTTTTCTGAGCCACAGAGAGCCGGTGTAAGGTCGTCAGAGCAGGTGATATGCTCTATCTTCTTGGTTTTAGTGAGAACACGAACAGCAGCATTTTAGATCAGCTGCTGCTCTCTGATTGACTTTTTTAGGCAGGCCTGTGAAGACACTGGTGCAGTAATCAATGCAATTAAAGATTGTCAAGGTCTGGCAGAGACATGAGTCTTTTGATCCTTGATACATTCGTTATTACACCCCAGTTTAAATCCATTTAGCAGTATTATACTAGTAGTATTCTAGCTGTATAATAGCTGAAAGTCTGTGCTGACTCTTGATCGTTCCTGTTTAGGTCTAAAAATATTTACTCCAGTTTTTGTTTTGAATTTGACAAAGAAAGTTACAGCACATACATGCATTGTTTTGTTCATAAAAGACACAAACATTTCAAACTGTTCAGGTTCCATGGCTTCAAGGCAATGGCGACACTTGAGGATCAGTGAAAAGGCTTTCCTCAGGATAGAAAGGATGAATATTTTTCAGATGTTTTTGTTGTTAAAAACTTCACATCTGACTTAGTTCCACTACTTTTGTGCTGATCTAGTACAAATAACACATTTGTGACAGGGCTAAATCGCTATAGTCCTCTGAATTGTTTTGCAAAGCTCTGTTGTCATGTTTGTGTGTCAGGATGATGAGCAGGGATGTCCCCCACCTCTCTCAGAACCCGAGCTTTCTAATCAACATCTCTTTTGTAGCCCTGAACAGGATTAAAGAGGTATAGAAAATCAGTGAACAGACATAATCAGAGACAACACCAGCACTGATTTATAATGGTTTTCGCTTAAAAGTAGATCTTTGTACACTTAAATGCATCGTTGCTTAAGAAACAGCAAGGGGAAAATCATTTATTCTCTTTGGCGACAAGTCAGTGATAATTAAATAGAAACAGGTAAACAGAGTGCAGGCTGCATCAACTTACCCAACAAGCTAGCAAACAGTTTTTCCCTCCTACCTGTCCCCACCGGTGCTTCCTCTTCCTTTTCCTCCGTTTCCCCCTGTCTCCCAGCTCCTTCTCACTCATCACTCTGAGTGATGAGCCTCAGATGAACAAGGGCTGTGAAGTCAGGCGGTGACACCGGTCCACCCGATGTCGTCCACCGTGTTGACGAAAACAAGGATTTACACATATTAATGAATAAGACACCGTGACACCTTGGGAGAGGGTCTGAAAGGAAGAAAGGAGCTGGAGTAGGACTGAGATGAGGGGGAGGGTGGGAAGTGGAATGAAAATGGGTAGAAGGAGGGGTTAGCTTCATTTGGTATCAATTTAGTTGGTACTCCTTAGGGGATATGCTAATATTTTCTGAGTAGCTGTGTCTCTGTGTTTCTGCTGCTCTCTCTTTGTGACCAATGTACCTTGTTAGGGCTGTGGCCTCTTCCGTGCCACAAAATGGGGGAAATGGCGACAGCAAGTTTGAGATAAAAAAAACACCCACACACACCCACACACAAATAAATAAATAAGTGGAATCCAAGTACACACAAAAAAAGACTAGAAAGAAAGAGTGATAGAGGGAAGGAGGGAGAGAAAGATGCACCTTGACGCCGATGTACAGCTGCTCTCTCCCAGCGCGCCGGTTTCACCTTTCCAACCCCCTCCTGTCTGTTGAGTGACGCGTTTGATTTCACCGCATTCATACATCAGTGCACCCGTGCAATGCTGACACCTCATCTCAGCCTGCCGACTTTGGCGACCGAGGCCCTGCTTTGCATAGTGCATACCCCCTCCTCCTCCTCCTCCTCCTCCTCACCAGCCTCCTCCTCCTCGCTTTCACCGCTCCTCTCTACTGTGACACACTGCCCATCTTTAAAGGGAGAAAGATAGATCAGGAGTGGAAGACAAGTTTGTAAGGGGAGGGAGCGGGAGACTGCAAGTGATGTGTGTGTGGATGTGTGTAGGGGAGGAAGGGGGGTGGGAGGGATGTGAAAGCGGAAATCAAAACAGAAAAAGTGATGCTTCTCACTAATTTGTGCAATTGCTGTCCCTCATCTTTTCATTACATGTTTCTTCTGTGTTCTTATGCTTCTTGGTGTGTCTTATTTCTGTAACCCAACCTGCCTCTTTGCAGTTATTTTGTTTTATATGAAACATCAATTTGTAAAAAAAATAAAATAAAAATTAGACAATGTTTTGGTTATATGAAGCTCTCTAAAGTTAAATCTTGAATATTTGGAAATATTCAAACGCACTTCCTAAACACTGTTGTTATGAATTTTATCTCAATTCTTTCTGTGAGCTTTTATAAAGATGTTCCAAATTTTGATAACAAAGTTAGTGTTAAAAATATAATAAGAAACTAAATTATCTTCTAAAAGGAGGGCAGTGCTTGGTTGTAAGTATAAAAGAAAAGTCAGACAGTGACTTGCTAAATCCAGCAAAGTTTAGCCTAATTTTCTCAAGGTCAAAAATTAGATTTTACAAGCAGTGGGTAATTGCTGTGGTGTAAAAAGGGTCATATTTTATCCTCGAGGGTTTGAGTTTAGCTAAAAATAAAAGTTGACATTATTTACTGTGCAAGCAAAATTAAATACCAGCTCATAACAATACAAAATAGTAGAAAAACATCATAAACCACTTCTTCTTTTTTTTTGCATCCTTATTTCTTGTGTGAGTAATCTTTGAAATGAGTTTCAGCATGCATGTGAGGTGTGTGTTAGTGCCGGTGGATGACGTCCAGTTTGGTGGCTTTGCAGATTCTAAGGTATCATATAGACATCAGGACTAATGTCACATGTTGGCACCTCTTCCCCGTTTCCATGTGTGTATGTGTGCAAGAGTGAGAAATAGGACAGGAGAAAAAGAAGGAAGTGTGAATGTCACTTTGAACTGTCACACTGTTGCACCCCCCCGATAACACACACACATATACACTTCCTAATGAGGGAGATAGGGGCTTCTGCAGTGCCAACCCAGAGGCCAAGGTGGGAGAGACACTTCTCTCTCTGCACCCATTGTAAACACTCCGAACCCCACCACCACCACCACCACCACTGCCTTTCTCCAGCACACACAAGCACCCAGCAAGGCCTCTCAGGGCCTGACAGGCTTAGATAAATCAGGCTTTCGACACTCCTCCGCCCTCTCCGCCTCTCCATTCCCGTTGCCCCTCCCTTTGCCACCTGGGGTGGGAGGATAGCGCTAATTTCCTTCAGAGAAAAATGGAGGGGAGGGAAGCGAGCATCGGTGTGAGTGTGTGTGAAGATGGTAGGGTGTTAACCCAGAAGTGTACGCACCTGGCAGGGGAAGAGGAAAGTCCTTGGGATCAGAAGCATGAAGATCTTCCAGTGTGACCGTCAGGTTTCCCAATAATAATGATTCAAATGTCTCAGGTACAAATATGATTGTCTGTTATGGGGGTAAGTGCGTGGAACACACAAAAAATGTCAAACTCAAAAGTTTTCTCTCATTTGATTATAAACGATGTCTCACATCATGTCTGTTGTTGATTGGTTATGAAACAGAAATTACAGAAAAGAATTTCACTGCATGTGTGCATTACAACAAACATTTTAGTTTTGAGAGAAACATTAATCTGGCATTCCGAAAGTTTTCAAGTCTGGAACCGAGTTTCAAAATGATCTTTTCTGGTCTCCCAAAACGTAAAATCCATGTGGATGCACAGCCACATCTGTACATAGCTGACAGATGTGGACCCAGTGTTCTTCCGCTGCTCTTCCCTATTTGGTTCAAGTTTTTTTCGTGCTGTGTGTTCAGAGATGATACTCCACAAACTAGAGTTTTAACAATCGTTACAAAGTTATACAGGCAATTATCTGTAGGAAAAGCTTATTTAGCATGTGGAGGGAAGGCACAAACCCAACAGAAACACTAATAATAATGTGGACAAAAATATGTGAAATAAGTGTTACACAAACATACATAGCAATGGCACTTAGGCCCTGACACTTCTAGGGATATTTAAATTAGTATTTTTACACAGTATAAAAATGTCTCTCTGGAATTCCAACAAAAACGGTAAATAACCATGATTTAGGTGGTGACGCCGTTGAAATTAATGGCACTTCAAAATTCAAAGGAAGAAAAACTTGAGCAAGGCTAAAGTAACAGGCTAAAGATTCCAGCACATATTTCAAGTTTATTGGAAAGCAACAGAGATGTGGAAAAGTCAATAAATTATTCAAAGTGCTCCTACAGTTTCTGGTGTAGATGCATGGAATAGACTCTTATGTCATCAGTTTTGTCTATTTAGTCACAGTTTTAAAATCTCCAGAACCCGTTGGATATAAAAGTAGCAGAAAATGTAGATTTTGAAAATATTTTTTTTCTGGACAGAGCTTTAAAACCTTTAACATGCATTCTTTTGGACTGAGAAAGAAGCACATTGAAACTTAACAACTGGTTTTATGTAAAATTCCCAAGAGTTTTACATGTGTGTATATGTATGAAGGTTACAATTTCAGCCAGTGTAATTGTAAATGCAGAACTGTTCAGAACTGCAGAAGCAATTATTCAGTAATTCCTTGGCTGCTAAAAAGCACTCTGGCTTCTAGACAATTATTAATTATTAGTATTAAATAAATAAAATGTAAAAATCCGGATAATTCACAATATTTTTAACATATTTTTTCAATAGATCACTGTATGTTCATATGAAATACTTGCAGGATCTCAATCCATGGATTGAGACTGCAGTCTCTAAGCTTCCATATTAATCTGATTTATTTTGGTCATAGTCTGGGTCTAAATCGGCACTAAAACTTCACATTATGATTCAAAGAGATAAGAAAGGTAACCTGGTAAGTCAACAAGCATTACTGATGCCAGCACAGTTCCACTGGTGTTAAGTGCTGAAGACTGAGTGAAATGCTGCTTTTCATCCTACTAAAACCAGGCCTCTGGGGCTCATTATGTTACTGGCTGCATTCCGGTGCCCCACTGTGCGGTGGGAAGGCGAGAACTAAAAGGAGCACTGACCACAGCAGAAACTTTCTCTCACCTGGACCTCCATTTGTCAGACACTTGGATAGTCTTTTAGCGCGTGCCTCTAGCTGGGAGCTGCCTGCAGAAGCCCAGATGTCCACCAGAGGCCAATAAGCAAGTGGATAGAAAAGGAAGCGGCTTAGTTTGACACAGATATTTGTGTTAAACTGCAACTGTTTCAGATGTTTTAATTGAAAGGGGAGACACGGCCCCTCTTTGCAGCCCATCTGCTGAAAGATTGATATGAGCCACAGTTGGCCTCTCAATTCAATCAACGAACAAGCGTGAGATTTCCAGAGTCTTTTTCATTTATTTTGTGTAATTGAAATATGAGGCACACTTGAGGTACCATAACAATGGAAGGAAGTAATAAACATACTGTTTGTTGTTTTAATCACACAAGATTATTTTAACACCATTTCCATTTTCTCATTTTTAGGCCTTAAAAATTCTAATTACCATCGCTAGTGTTTGTATTAGTTCTGAATCCAACAAGACACACCCTACTCTTAGGACATCTGCAGCTAATTCAGATGCAAAATTATATACTTTGTTGCTATATACAGCAATTGATTAGCTTGTAAATCCCACTAACATTTCTTTAAAAGCTTTTGCTCCTCACTAGTTGTTCAGGATCTTTGACTTTATCAAGAAAAATAAATTGCAAGTTTGTAGATTCTCAGGACCTCTGGCCTTCACCAGAGATTTCAAAGTTGAGTTGAGTTTTATTTTCAGAATAAAGGTAAACAAAAAAAAATCAGCCTAATGTGTACAAGTAAGAGAAAGGGGAACAAGGAATCCTTTACAGGTTGATGAAATGAATCCATGTTGGGATGACAAAGATGAAAAGAAAAACTCCAAACGGATGGGAAATTATGACAACAGAGGAATATGCGAGGAAGACAGGAATAACCTACTCCTGAGGAGGAATATGGCCTCCCAGAGTTAACAGAGGCAGGAAAAAAGTGCTTGCATTGTTGCTTTCATTATCTGGCTGCTGTCATTCTGCAGGCTTTGTGAAATGAAAGTAAGTGATGAACGAAAAAGAAGAAGGAGAAGGACAATGATAAGGAGTGAGGTAGAGGGACGCAGGGAAGGAGAGAGGGGAAAAGATGAAGACGAAGGAGAGGAAGAGAAAAAAAAAGCTGTGAAATTAATCTTTTGTGCCGAGCCTTTACACGTGCCACAGACAACAGACATGCTCAGACAAAAGCCCAGACCTGGAGAAGCTGCCTGGGTGTGATTGATGAAGAAAGTAAAGGTGTCAGAAGTGTATTATGTAAATTAGCCCAGGCAGGGCCCATTTCAACGTCAAATGAAAGACCAGGAACACACATGGGTGAGAGAGAGAGAGAGAGAGAGAGGACGTGCATATGCGTGACACGAAGGGTGTGATCGTCCATGAGCGCTGCAGCCGTGCCATCTTTCATCTTACAGGACAACCCTGGACTCCAGTCTACCAGGCTGCCGGTTCAAACCTGCCAGGGAGGATGAACAAAGACAGACGGATGAGATGTTTGTCTGGAAGAGAGAGATTTTATGGCAGACAGGAAAATAAGGGTAGGAGGCCAATTTGAGGGAATTCAGTCCTTCTGGTTGACCAGTGTGTGGGACATCTCTCGTCTTACGGATCCTATCTCCTATCGTAGTAAATGTATACAGTTACATTTCCCACCAGCACTCTATCTCCCACCAGGGAATACAATTATTTCAGTCAGAGTCGTAAAGACTGCCATAAAGAGCCTGTCTGTCTGATTCCCTGTGACACTCTACAGGCTCAGGGAGGGAAGATTGAACTGCTGTGTGAACAGGAGGAGTGTGTTTAGAGTGTGTTTATCCGTCGGTAATGTTATGGACAGAAGCAAGCTGAAAGTCTTTCGCGGTAAGGAAAGTCATTCGATATCACAACAGAAGCGTTGAAAGTGCCAGGGATTTTGTCGGTATTTCTGATCGGCACAAAATTCAAACGAGATGTTTGTTACAACCCAATAAGTCCACTCACAACATTTAACAACATTAGTTAAAGGGTGGATATTGTGTAAGAGACATTTTTTTTAGCTTTATATCATGTCATAATGTTATCCCATCATCAAAAACACACCTGGAGTTCTGCTTTGATTCCTTCATACATACTTAAGGAATCTTTGAATCTCCTCTGGGAGCCATCTGGCGCCCCTAAACCCCGAGCATTTAGACGTGCCTAGACACTCACTCTGACAAAGCACCGCCTATTTTCCCAAATCTCCTCCTGGTAGTCTCCACTTCCCATGCTTTACCTACTCAGCTCCATCGGCAGCACTCAGCAAACACCTGGTAGAACTGCAAGTCTATTGATTTTATCATATGATCAACTTGTCAGTTTGATGCTCCTAAGGGTTGTTGTAAATGCCACAAATATTTTTTTCTTTTGTTGTGATGATGTGCTGAAAGCTGTTGGAAAGAGTAGAAGTTACTTAAAGAAACAGAGGCCCAATTTCAAGCCGTCAAATATCTTTCAAGTCATGTTTGATATATACAGCATTTTTACAAACACTGAAGATAACATGGTTAGTTGGTTCTGCTATTAAATGGTCATTTTATGTGCCTGGAAACTAAATAATTCCACCCTTTAACAATAGTTATGTGTAGTAAAGTAGTGCATCATAATAAATAATTCTCACTTTAGGGAAAAGGTATGAAAAGCCAAGAGAATCACTGAAATATTACATGGGCTTATGAGATTTCTAACAGTGAAGAATCATTAGTGTTTAGAAGGAAACTCGCTTGGTCCTGCTTATGGTTTTGTCAATACCAGGGTTTTGGTACCAAAGAAAAGAGATTTCTCAAAACTTTCACAAGCATATTGTTGCAAAATATACTAATGTCATTGGTTTTATGTATATGTGGGCAAGTGAGCGACCTTCTGGCCTTTATCCATGTGGAAAGAAAAACAGTTTACCATCAAGTAGCTGATGTGCCTGTAAGATTTCTAACGGTGGAGTCCAAATAATTCTCAAAAAAGCTTTTCCACGAGGAAACAGTTTCTTGCAGAGTGCTATAGAAAGACCTGGAATTAGCAGGTACAGATTTCAGTGAAACCAGTGACAAAGGATGCCTCTACTGAAGAAGAAGTGTTTTCAGTTTTAACATTTTCTACAGAACATTTGGACAAGCCAATGAAATATTGTGATAATATTATATATGGTTAGATGGTGGTGGAGAAGGAATAGTGTTGGATGTCACTCCAAAGTCCATACCAACAATGAAGTTTGGAGGTGGGAACATTATGATATAAATGTGTTTTTCTTCATACGATACTGACAAACTATTGACTGAAAAAAGATGAATGGAGACATTTACTTAGATATTCTATTAAACAACATTAAACTTGATTTAAACAAGCCAGAACCCAGAGTTTCTGTTTCTGAGAAAATAAAATTAATCTGCAAACTTGGCCTGTTCAATCATTTAACTTAAATCCTATTAAAAATCAATAAGAACTCAAGATTAGACTGCATAAGAAAGACTCTGGATTTTCAAGATTTGAAAATACTTTGTCAAGATCCCACCAGAACTTTCTAAGTACTAAATATATTCCTGAAGACATACTTCTCATTCTCTGTGTCATTTCATTTGTTGCACTCATAACCTAATTTCTAGATCTCAGTGTAAGAAGAAACATAAATAGTGAGAATGAGTCTATTGTTTTCTGCCATCCAACCCCTCAAATTCATACAAAAACAAATGCAGCACTTTCTGGGTGTGTTCCAGCCTCTTCTGTTAGCATGCCCGACGTCACTTTTAATAGGATGACAAAAACAATCTATCATGCATTCACCTACAATGAGCAATATAAAACAGGTTAAGGGAAATTGATGGCATCCTCGGCTCTAATTCTCGCCATGACTGGCGTCTCTCCGTGATTGAAACAGACAAAGATGTATAGGGTTACCCCAGCGTCATGGAAGCGCTAATTGCCGGTGCTTGTCATTTGCCAAAGCATTGTCTCAAAGGCTAACTAGAGGGCTAGCTCCCTCTTTTTTTTAACAACTATCCTTTGTGTTTTTGTGTTTGTGTGGCAGCTGGAGACAGGCTGCTGAGAAAGCTGTTTCCATCACTGCAACAGCAGCCAGTTATTAACGAGTTCATAAGTGAGCCCAGGCCCCGGCTATTTCTCTGTGTTAGTATTTATTAAGAGTCCACAAAGAAAGGCAAGGGCCCATGCTGATAATGAATGGAAGAAACTGAGTGTAATTGAGCCTTATTAGGCCACAGTGGAGAGATGGGGAGAGAGGGGAAATGGGACAGCAGGAACGAGAAGAGAGGGATGCAACAAGAGAGAGAAGAGTCTTGCTTTGTCAAAACCTGTCCCACTGCTGTGCTCTGTTTATTAATTTCGTCACCAACGCACACAGCAGAGTAATTTTCTGATCTCTTCCACTACACTGCTTCCTATATTCACAGTTTAAGTATGAATGACAGTCCAAACTATGCATCATGCTATGCAAAAGTGGTAAATAGTGGCTAACACATCAGATGGGCATTCGCCTCCACTGTGCTCTGCTTAGAGGAAACGTAGCATGGAGCTACAGAGTCTGGAAATGAACAACACTTTAATGAAAAGTCAAAGCGTTCAGACAGAAGCAGTAGTTTCAGCAGGGTGAAACTGGTGTGCCTCGACTAGCATCTGTTGAGTATTAAAGCTTTCCTACTGAGGAGTAAATGATCAAGGCAAACAAAACCAAAAAAAAAAAAATAAATAAATAAATCTTGGGCCAGATAGAGAGTGATAATTAACATTTAAATCACTGTTCACATGAAACACACCAATATGTAACAGCAGCAAGAGTCTCTTCTTTCACTGGATGTTTGGACATTGACATTGTTCCTTGTTTCATGCCTCCAAGACCCACCAATAGATGGGAAAGTTCTGCTAAAGGAATTTTTTTGCAATATGATCGATTTTTAAAATGGTGATGGAAAAATCTCCAAAAGGCCATCGTCATATTGACGGATTTCTATTTACACACCTGTGTGTTTGGTGCAGACATTTTCAACCAAGTTGGCAAAAAGCATTGCTACATTGATACATTTTCAACTTTATGCATGGAGAGCATTGAGGAGGCCACTAAATAAATCGGTAAAAAAAAATTCCCATTGGAATATCACTGACCTGATTCATCTGTCCAAGAGTTGAAAGGTTATGTACAGAATGCTTTGGAGCACGTCTGGTGCAGGATTTCCTCTTTTTGCCCCTCAGCTTTTGTTTCCAGCACACGCGTCCCAGCATGGACTGTCTCTCATCGGCCACTCCTGGTTGACAGTTCTCCCCTCTCTCTGATATTTTTCCAAGTTTTGTGCCTCTAGTAACAGACAGATCCATGGGATGGGAAAACTTGCTAATTCGGAACTCATCTGGGAAATGTGATTCCATTTCCTCTTTTGTACAAACACCTGAAGCAAGTACAGAAACGTTTTTGCTCAGCTGGGAAAGTTATTTAGAATGTTTCAGTTTCCATAAACCTTTTCTAATGTTATACTTCAAAATGTGGTTTAAAAAAAATAATGTTGATGGAAACAGTCGTATATTGGAAAAAAAAAAAAGAGTGAAGAGGCACAGAATCCAAGTCGCTTGACATCCAGTGTGAAGTTTCCACAGTGATTATTTGGGGATCCAAGTCATCTGCTGATGTTTTTCCTCCATTTTCCACTCCTCTGCTTCTGAAAATGTTACTTCTAACATTTTACACTGTACTTTATACATTGCAGATGAGAATTATAGTCATACAATAATAAACGATGGCAACATGTCTGAATATTGTAAGTTTTTGTCAAACAATATTAAAT
Source organism: Poecilia formosa (assembly GCF_000485575.1). Taxonomy (NCBI): domain Eukaryota; kingdom Metazoa; phylum Chordata; class Actinopteri; order Cyprinodontiformes; family Poeciliidae; genus Poecilia; species Poecilia formosa. The sequence continues at coordinate 528,050 of NW_006799981.1, read as the reverse complement.
TAAATGTGTAATGTCTGGCCTTGTGTAACATTTTCATTTCTTGAAAACTATATTTTTGTTTTAAATAACAATAATCAAAGTAATAATGCTCCTTAACTGAAATAAGAAATAGTTTTCTAAATATTGCAATAATAACTGGCACATATAATAAACATATATTTTAATAAGCCAACTAGCAGAAGCGGTAGATGTGGTTGGAAGCTAAGCTCTTTTTATATTTCTAAATTTGGGTATGACTCTTTTTTCTGTCTTTTTATGTGAGTATTTTCCAGAAACAGAGCTGGAAACATTGTCCAACCGGGACATTTTTCCAAAACTATGTGATTTTTATTCAGGCCCCATGTTTACACATTAAACAGTATTGTGTGTATCCAAACTTGGGCCCATTGTCACATTGTATGCTGTATTTGTGTTTTGCTGTTACTTACTGCTGTCAGTTTCCCATGCACCTGCTTACTGTCTTTGGTATCTGGTCTGACTTGTTTTCTGCTGAGATTGACCCTTTTTGTTATTTTTATCAAATGTGTTCATGTTTTCTCAGTGTCCTCCACCTCTTCAATAATAGCATCCAAGTAATTTATCTCTAAAAGCTCAAGTGTATTGATGCATTTTTTTCCCTTAAATTTCTCTTTTGAAAAAATACGAATTTGATTTCAGATCTATTAGTATATTTTGTCCACTCCATTTTTAATTTTATCCTGATTTCTTGTTTCTCTCACATTTCCTGTCCTCTGTCTCACGTCCCTCTAATTCTCCTTCTCATTTGGCTGCCTGTTTCTTCTTCCATATGCAGGAACTGTCATTATATGTTAAAGCGTATCAGTTCTCTGCATGCATATGAGCTTCTCTATTTCTCTCCGTCTTTCATGTTTCCCTGGCAGTCATACATTATGTTGGAGAGACAATACCTCCTCCAGATAATGTCATAAATGAGGGAATTTACATACATATGCTTGCATGTGCAACCGCAGCCTCTCATATCTGTCGCACTTAACACAGGCCGCATTTCAGCTTGTGCCTCTGTGTGTTTGTGCGGGTGTGTATGTGTGTGTCTGTCCATGTGTGTGAAGTGGCGCTCCAGTGGGACCATCATTAGAGTGGATCTAGACTAATGACACAGGAAACTGATTCACACAGAGAACTTCTGTAAAGCTCTCTTTCTCTCTCTCTCTCTCTCTCTCTCTCTCTCTCACACACACACACACACACACGCACACACACAGTTCCTGTATCTGCTTTGAGAAGTAGAAAAGAAGGATTAGATCTCTCTACTAAAAACAAATATGAGTAAATTAATTACTTATTTAAATGATCAGTAATCCTCTTAAACTAATTCCACCAACAATGAACAACTTATTTCACATTGACATCGCGTGCTCACAAGTGCATGAAAATCGATCAGAGCATATACATGCTTTATTTAAAAACTACAAAAATGTATTTTTTTGTAGAGGAGTTTACAGGGATTGTGTATGTTGCATGCTTTGTTCTCCAAATAAAATAAAAAAAAATGTGATTTCTGTGGTATAAAAATGAAGGCCTTCATTGTGGACAGTTGTCTTGTCAGCCCATCACTGTTAAGTTGTGAGTTCATTCTAGGACATCACCATCAATTACAATTGGATGGATGGATTAATGGATAATGGAAAGATGATGGATGGATTGACGGACATCAACGTTCAGGAAAATAATCTTCTGCTTATTAAATTCTTGGATAAAAGGATAAAACATCAAGTCTCGATGTATAATCTTCTCCTAATCTCCTGGTATTTCTTGTTGTACTCTAAACTTTGAAAATGCTTAAATAAAAACACATACTATTAGACCCTGGTATAACACAGAGACATATGGGACAAACAACCCTGCACACACACACACACACTCACACCTTAGAGCAACTTAGAGAGAAAATTCAACCTAACAGTTTTGTTCTTGGACAGTGGGAGGACGTTTGAGTACCCAGAGAGAACCGACTCATGCAGGGGAGAACATACAATTCTTCTTACTGTAATTCAACAGTGCCCCCAATTGTGCAGGTAAAACTGTCTTTTATACCAACTTTTAATAACCATTTAGCCAACGTCTGGTTATGGTTTAGCAATAAAATGGTACAACATTATATCATGAAAAGTCATATAAAATATCCTTGACACCCTTGGTAAAGGTATGAAAACCTTTAAGTACATAAAAAAATAACAGCTTTAATAAATCACTGGTTCTAAACTTATTGGTGTCCGTAGTGAAATACAGTAAATCTATGAATTTTATTTTATGCTTTCACTTTACCAACTGGTAAGATTGTCTAGGAACTTCAGATTAGCAGTCGATCACTTCCTGTTTTCCGGAAATATAAATACAATCCGATACAGAGAACAATTTGTCTGAGCCACTATTCAAAGTGGGAAAGACAGAAGAACATTGAATTCAAGTAGTGCAGGTGTGTGCTAAGCTACACAAGTCAGAAAATGATTGCTGACTGAACTCGCCCCTATTGCAGAGCCATAACTGAACAACTGAAACTGCATCAAACAGCACAGGAGGATGACAGTTCCACAGTTCTGGCTGATACAAGTAGCTACAATTTATCTTTGTTTGAAAGTATATTTAAAAAACTGCTTTGACTTACAGAGAAAAGCCTCTTAAATAAATTGTCAGTCGTTGAACATCTCCATGTTTAGCAATGCAGTGTGTTATACGAACATGTTGCTTCAGTTCCATGATGTTTAGCAGCTGTATAAACTTTGAGAGAACTTCCTTGCTTCTCTTGTCTTGAATGTTTTATGATCTTTCGTATCAAAATGCAGTTTATCAAAGGCTGCTTACGGCACACTCTTTCTGCTGCACAAAACCCCAATCATCTGTCCACATTGTCATTAAAAATATCACCACCCAAATGTCTACATGTCAGCCAATCACTCTGTGAGGGCACACACCAGATGAACTCACATTCATCTGTTTAACAAAACATATAATGTGTTTTAATTCATAATAATACATTCAGAATCCATCAATCCATCCATTTTCTACACCTGCTTCATCTTGAAGGGTTGCAGCCGGTGTTGGTGCTTATTCTCCAGCAATTATAGTCCGAGAGCCTGGATTAAACCCAGAAAGGTTGACAGCCCATCAGTACGCATATGAATATACATGACAAATGAAATAACTCTCATATCTATCAATTAAACTCCATTTTGTGAAGAATTTATATAAATGACTTGACCTGGAGAATCATATGTCAAAGCAACAGTGTCTCAATTTTTCTGTAATCATGAATGCTCTGGTGGTAAAATTTCTTCACTTCAGAGTGAGAGAATAATAGTTGACCTGGTCCCACCTGAGCTCTGGATCTATGTTGCTCCTCCAAAATCACCCAAAGTATCTTGGCTGTTTTTCTCATTAATCCTCTGCTCACTTTGCTTGCCAGTCTAAGTGAACCACCACATCTCGCTACAGGAGGGCAATTTCTGAATGGTGTGCTCAATGACATGCTTATTTCTTGGGATTGTAACCTAACCCAGCTTCAAACATTTCCACACTTTTAGCTCTAAACATGATTGAAATTGTTTCCTTATTTTCTCTGACAAACCTCTGAGACCATCACAGAACTGCTGGAGTTACACTGAAATTTAATTACACACATGTGGACGCTATTTACTAAGTTAGTGTCTTGTGAAACCACTTGGTTGGAAGTATTGGTGTAAAGGAAAAATACAAATTCAGTCAACATTATTAAGACTTTTGTCTGTAAAAATGTTAAACTCATGTATCTGTTGCACTAAATAGTATTGATCTGTTACATCAAATTCCCCCAGTATACTTTTTTTTTTTGTGTGTGTGACTGTGAGGTGACAATATAGAAATAAATTCAAGGGGTATGAATGTTTTTACCAGCTACAATTTGTGTCATCTTGATTATTAAGACCTCATTCTTATGGAATACGGTTTGGGACCATGTAGCTATAATGGCTTTAAAACGAAACATCTACTGCTTTCTATGCAGTAGATAGAATAAAAAGGGTAACTCAGTACTACATCTTTTCACTGTTGCCCAAATCGTCCAGAAAAAATAAGCAAATGGTGAAGTTTCAGAGTCAAACTCTTTCTACAGCTGAAGTTGTCTCTTCTCCGACTCATCGCATCTCTGTTTTTCCATCTGACTCTTCTCTTTATTGTTTACTTTTTAATTAATCGCGCTGGTTCATTCTAAACATGTCAGAATAAATACATTTTTCATCCTGGTGATATTGGACCGCTCCGCTCCATTATTAATGCTGCGGAGAATTCAGCCACTGTTTGCAAATAATATCCTCAAATTGAATCATTGTTGCATGAATATATGCAAAATATTCATTTCAGGCGGTGTGAGGGTTGAGTGCTTTTAAATTGGAGAGATCATTCATGGCTTCACCTTTTCAGGCAAGATAAAGTCATGTGCAGTAACATTACAATGTCAGTGGAGGGGAGAGAGGTGAGGGAGGGGATGAGGAAGAGAGGGATGAGAGGGGGGAAAGGTGGAGATAATGACAAAAGGCGAGCAGTGTGAGTCAATAAAGGAAAGTAAAATACTAAACAAAATGAGAGCAGAGTGGAAGACAAAGATGTAAGAGCAAGAAAAGCAAATTGCTTTCTCCATTGTCTTTGTTTGACCACTTTGTAAGCAGGAGGAGCAGAGTTAGTGAACATGTGCAGGACTCCACCGTAACATTTTAGAAAAAAGACAAAAAATTTCTACTTCTGTCCCACAGAACTTTATATTTATCAAAATTCAACTTTTTCATGCTTTTTGTTGTTGATGTTGGAACTGGAAGAATGATTATTTCTACTTAACATGACTCACAAGATTTGCTTATTGTAAGGAAGAGCAGGGTACAGATAATAAAAACTGAGACATTCTAAACAAAATATTACTTATTACTACATTCAAAAACAAACAATACTGTAATTTTTTTAATAGGGCAACAATTATCAATTAGGTCTTATATTTTAATTTTGTATTTTAAGTGTAGCACATTTCATTTTAAGATGGAGTCCTTGCTGGTTTTGGTTCATATTATTATAAATTGATTGATTATTATTAACCCCTGTTTGAAATAGTGTTGCAGTGAGAGTTTTAATGCCACAGTGAAGATTATATAGAGGTTACTGGGAATAGTAGAGAGGCTGAGCTTTAACTAAATGCAATACTGTTAAAGTGCATTACTTTGACTGTTGCTCTATTTTTTTTAAAGTGCACTTGTGCCATCATTCACGGCTGCAGGTACACTCTCTGTTTTCATACACATTCAGAAAAACGCTTCTTACCTGGGAGTAAAGTTAATCAAAAAAACATCCAACTTCTTATCAAAATGAGTAGAGACAAGACTTCATAATTAAAGTGGCACGAGAACGGCATCCAGGAAAAGCAGCTGGATAACATAATATGACTCTACCCAACAATCTTCACAGATGAAGCACTTTTTATTTTCAGCCTGTTGTATCTATCCATCTCAAAGCCATGAACATTAAGTAGGCAGATGTAAGATGGCTATGCACCTTCCCAAAATCAGGCTCTTCACTGTGACTAACAGAACTATGAATCTGTTAGTTTCGTAATAGGCTAACAGGCTTCAGACCTGTTAGTGGGCTTTGCTTGTTCAAAACCACCACAGCAAATTTACAAGTAGGAGGATTTCCTAAGGAATGGCCCATTTTGTGACCTTTTAAGCGCTAACTTTTTACTTAAAAGCATTTAACAACTGCTTTTTGAGCCAGACTTTCAGTAATATAAACAACTTCTTACTTTCTGCACTCACATTTACCATAACTGGTGGCACCGGGTTTTTTTTGTGGAAAGGGAAGGTATTGCAAAAGTACACATAGAGAAATGACATTACAGAAAATAATTTTTCTCAATTGTCCTTCTAGGCTTAAGTATTTTTTTATTGCAAACAAGGAGTAAGCCGTTTAGTTTTTATAAATTTTAATAAAATGTTACACAGATGTCGCTGTGTTGTTTACGGTGCAGTGTATTTTGGGTAAATGACGTATGCTTGATCTGATTGTGCTAGCTCGTAGCTATGTAGCACGGTTTCCGCTCCGGTAACAGCTGTTTATGATCTGACTTTCCATCCAGTGTTTCACATTCAGTACTGTCAGCAGTAGCAATAGCTCCATTAGCATCTATCAGATCTCGGCTTGTCTCTGATGTTTCTCTCAGTATCTTTTGCTTAATGGCCGAAGAAAGGGTTTATGCGCTTTGTGGATAAAAATACTATCTGCACATGCTTGAGAAGGTAACAATCACCTGTTAGAGCCTTCGTTAGGTTTGCTCATATAAAGCACTCAAAGTCTTCTGGAGAAAAATGTTGAGGGCAAAATGTAGGTCCTTTGGAAATTGTGTTTGGCTCTTTCCCACTGCGCTCTTTTTTATGTGGGAAGCTATCTGTGCTATTTTCACTATTTTTTTAATTGCAGCCAACAGCGACTCATTGTGGCATTATCCAAAATTACACCAGTAAAAACAATATGATGAAGAATTACTGTACTTCCCGTGTTTACTGTGTAGATTCCAGTATGGAACGGACACAACGGCGCCATTTTTAAACCCATCTTTCACCTTCATAGGTGAAAAATTACAAAAGATATACATTTTTTCAAATTTTATTGAAATTTAAAAATATTTTGTTGATCCCTAAAGAAAATTTTGTAATTTTGAAATTAAATAGATAATTTTGAAGTAATTATGAGTTTTGACGTATCACAAACAGCTACTCCTCAGTAAATAGAAAAATTACAACATATGAACACTGACACGTTCCATTAATTGTGGATCCTTTCAATAGAATTACACATTTAAATCTGTAAAAAAAAAAAAAATGTTTCTCAAGGAAAAATAAAAAAGGCCATGCCTAAATACATGCACTATCTTTTGGTGTCTTAAACAGTTTTAGTGGAATAAGTTGCCATTCAGACCTTTTGCTAAATTGCACATCAGGATATTTTAGTCAATAAGTTGAATTTCAAGCATTCTGAAATACAGTGATTTAACTAACTTTAACTAAACTTACTAAAGTGTTTTTCGCTTTTTGACCATCAGGTGCTCCAGCACACTGAGTTTTTTCTCCGAGCACACAGGTTTTCTTGTGCCACTTTCTGCAGCATTTAAAAGTTTAGATATTTTTAATAAGATTTTTAGGAGACTAATGTCCAAAAGCAAATATTATTTACCCCTGTCTTCACTTCACCATCTCTCATGCAGCTACACATTAACAAGTCTAAACATGGTGTAATCACTGGCAGAATGAAATTCCTCGGATATGAATGCCGTGCTGCGCTCTCAACAGTATTTTATGGTAATAGGATAAAAATGTAAAGTTGGAAGAGAAAAAAAAAAAGTGCGACCCCGTCCTCTTTTTTTAATGTAAAAGGTAAGCTGACGAGAAGTAGAAGGAGGTGTGCAAGGAGTGGTGAGGAAGATGAGAATGTGTGTGTGGTGGAGGTTGGTTGGGGGGGGTTCATCACATGGCCTGGGCCTCACCGAGGGATAGGCTGTCGCTAGGAGACAGAGGCAAGGAACGGACCAGTGGCAATGATGTATTAACTGGCGAAGGTGGCTGACAGTAATCTTTGTCACTAGATGCAGTGGCTGTCTAAGTCCTGTCATTTTATGCATCTCATGCAAAACAGATGTACCCGGATACTACAGGCTCAGGGAGAGACGGAGCGAGATCCAGCCAGGATGGAGGATAGAAGAGGGTGGAGGAGGAGGGTGGATAGGTGGGGGGGGGGACAAAAAAATCATTATACAGCTAGGGGTAGGAGAAGCTGTCACAAAGAATTTCATTATTTTTCATCTGCTATCCAGAAGGTGAATTGTGCATATTGTAATTCCACCCCACCCACCTCCACTATAAGCTTCTAAATAATTTGGGAACTTTCCAGGGCAGAAGTTTTCCATTTTCTTTCCACTCATTACCCAGAGTTCAGGGCAGAGGTGCTCAATCAACCTGGCTGAAGGAAACGCTTACACATAGAAACACGGCTGCCACCGCCACCTCCTCCTCCCTGCTGTCCTCCCCTCTGCTCTCTATCCAAACTCCATCCTTTACCACTCTATCTTCCATCCCTCCTCTTTATTTCTTTCCACTATTGTCCTCACTCTCTCCAGTTTTTCTTTTCTTTTTGTGTCTATTTAACCCCTTTCCTTGCCTTGTCTGTTTCTGTATGTTCTTTACAAGTTATTGCTATTTTTTAACTGCATTGGCAGCATGTACAGGGTACACATTACCTATTGGCCTGTGATATCTGGAACCTAAGATATGGAATTCAGATGGATGGACATGATTCTTTATCTGCATGCATGAACCTTTAATATAAAATAGTTAAAGGGCCTGACAAAGGCCACAAACCAAAATGCTTTGGTCTGCTAATAAAGTTATTTCCTAGTATGTCAGTTGTTGCTGGAGTCTTCACCTCAAGAGATCTCTGGCCGTCTCCTTGCACCTTGGGAGTTGATGAAGTTATGCTAAAAACTTTTGGATTGGTGTTGAGGACACGTGCAAATTTTTAATTTAGTTATCTGCAAAAGGAGAAAGTTTAGCTGCAGATAGATTTATGCCAAGAAAATATGGAAACTCCAATTCTATGTTGCCAGTTTAGTAACTTTGTTACTGTATTTATTCAGAGTACAGAGCTCTCTATTGTCTCTTTTTATAAAAAGAGAGTAGTGACAGGTAAAGCAAAAGCTTAAAGTGCTTCATGTAGAGGCCTTGGGGAAGTTTGGAAATAAGGCAAAATCCAAAAGTCTGGATTGTGATCCAGTTGCTTAGGGATTAGCCAGGTTAGGGTCATACACGGAGGAGAACAACTGGCTTTCCAGAAGATGTGAGGCAAAATGAGAAGGTTTTGCTGAGTTCAGTATTGGGTCAATTTCTGAAAGCACAAGAGAAAGGATTGGTTTGGCAAGGATAGAAGTTTTGATGGTGTAAATGCAATGACTTAATCAGGAAAACTGCTGAAACACTGGGAATACTGATAATCTGACATAGGAAAAGAGACTGCAGAGGGCATAAAATACATAAGCTGACTTACATAATCACATAATACAAACAAATCTAGTTATGTTTTTCACCAGTCTTTGTGCTGGTGAAGTTGACTTAAGGAGATATATTTGGACGACAACAGTGTGTCACGCCAATATATGCCCTTAATACACATTGGATCTGTCATGCTCAAGTTTGCAAAGATAAAAGAACGAAAACAAAATTAAGCAGAGACTACAGAATGACCTAAGATTGACATTTTTAGTTATTTTTGGACTTAAAATTGACCGTTAAGCAACTAGTGTCTCTATTTCTGGTTTACTGTCCCTTGGAATGAAAGTTAAGAAAACTTAATGACTCTCTTCCAAACATAAAAATATGCATGTGCAACATCCAGGCAAGAAGGATCTGTACTCTGCTGCTCTACAAGATTTCACACCTCTGATAGTGACTGCAACAGAACATGAAAAATGATGATGCTAGCTCTTGCTTAAATGCAAAAGAAGATTGTTGCCAGCAAGATAAGAGCATCTTATAGGAATGTTTTTTTTTTTTATTCTTCATCTAACCATTGAGGTTGACACCAATGTCGTAGAGAATGAAGACAGATGATGATGAGCTGCAATGGCTGCTAAAGACATAGTGTGATTTACATACTATCAACTGAGGATTTCTCCTATTCTATATACAATTCTTTGAGAAAGTATATATATTCCTGAAACTTTTTCATGTTTACCACTTTGCATCCAAAAGCCACAATATATTTTCTTGAGATTTAAAGTGACAGACTATCACAAAATTGAGGTGCATAAAAGTGTAAGGAAAATGATGCACAGTTTGAAAAGTTTGTCTTGCATTCAGGTTAAGCCCTCGCCTGGTAAAAGCCAGCAGCTTGTTCTACTCTATGCTTTGCACAGAGGGTCTGGACTCTCAGTTATTAAGATGCTTGCTGGATGCATGGACTCTACTGAAGTTCTCATTTTTACCCAGTGGCCAACATTTGCCCATAGCGTATTTAATGCACCAGGTCGATGCTATGAAGCTTACTGGAAATTGCAAGCGCTATAAACAACCGTCCTCCACTCCAAAGAAAAAAGTGTCAAGCCAAATGAGATGGCTGTTAATGATAATTCAATATTTGGAAGCATGGACAACATGGACAGAATGGCTTCGTTCGTTTCCTCCACCGCCATCACTAAAGCTACAAGCAGACTGTGATTCTAAAACTGTGCAGAAATTCAACATCATCGTTCACAACTTCTCATGTTCACTGATTGACCGGGTAGAAATTCTATCAGAGAAATCCATGTTTGTTTAGGACAATCTCTGCCCTGAATCTAGTCTCAAGTCTCTTGGAGCCTCTCTCAGGTTTTCCTCTGGGATTTTCCTCTATTTAGCTCCACCAAGCTTCCCATCAACTTGAATGAGCTGCTGTGTCCCTACATGATTTGTAGCAAACTTTTAAAGGGCACTTTTTGCTTCTCTTCCCTAAAGGCCAAATTTGAACCAATAATGCAGCTCTGCATGGGAATCTTGTCAGCTTCTCTGATTAATGCTCTGCTCTCCTTCCCCATCAGTTTAGGTAGACGGTCATGTCTTTCTAGGTTTGCGGCTGTGCCATTCTCTTCATTTTTTGTTTTATAGCCTAACCTTACTTCAGTCTTCTCTTAACCTTTCTCCCTTATGTATTCCTTGCTTTTCATGAATTATTTGTTCACTAATGCTCTGTAACAAACCACTACGGCCTTCATAGAGCAGATGAATTAATACTGAGCTGAAACTACACACCCATGGAGCAAATTGCAAAAAGAGCAAAGGTTTGTCTAAAACAAAATCAGTCCCTTTCTTTTCACTTTACAGTATTGTACTACCTGGGAAATGAAGGCAGGAGTTTGTCCTGCAACAAATGGGTTGGCAGTTCAAACTCTCACTCCATCTGTGCACAAGAACCAGAGGACATGTAACACATATATTCCTTATCAGAATTCAAATCAGACCTCTATAGAACAAATCCTGCAGTATTCATACCTGTGGAGGTCTTCACACTTCCAAAAAAGTTTCACTCTGTCACCTGGTTTCAAAAACTGCCATTGTCTGACTCCGATCAATGGAAATCTGTAATCAAGCAGTTGATCGCAACAACAATGTTATGGTTTCACTGAAAACTGGCTCTGTGTGAATGGGGCCTTAACCTGGTCCTGACCAAACCAAGATAACGTGTCTCCATACTCACTCACTTTAAAATCACAAAAACTTTTTCTACTGCAAGTATCTTGGCACATTTGAAATAAGATTGACTGAAAAATAACAGTTTAGCAAGACATAGAGGGTTGTTTTGATTCCTTTATTCGTTTATATTGATGAAACAGTACTTGTTCATTTGGCAGATAAACTAACTTATAGCATGGGAAAGTGTCTTGTTATAAGTCAAATAATCTGCCAATTGAATAAATAATTTTTCATCAATATTGAGGAATTATTTACTCAAAACAAGCCTCTATATATTGCTAAAAAGTTACTTTTAAGTTTTTTTTTCTTATTTGAAGTGTATTTAGATATTTGCAATATAAACTAGACCATCTGAGTTTCATCTATTTATTTCTATTTAAATTCTAGATCTTGGTGTTGAAGTACAACACAGCAAAACAGAGATGGGTGTGTGCTAGTGTGAAGTTTTACTTTAATAGTAAAGTTTAGTTCTTGGTCAATCAATTAATTTTGCTTGACACTAAACTAGGGTTGAGCACTGAACAAATAGCCGTAAAAAAGCTAATAGATAGTGGTATCAGAGAAAAACTGTAAGGAGTGGAAAAAAACAAGCAATTTAAAGCATATGAAGAGGAAAGCAAAACAGGAGGTGGAGAAAAAAATGAAAGGGTCAAAGAATAAAGGGGTGATGGAGAGATGAAGAGGAGGAGAGATGGAGGAAAGAGATGTAAGTGTGCTCTGCGGAGGCCTCGGTCGGTGGCAGTCTGTCTCTGATTTCCATTCATTGTTAAGATAGATGAGATCCCAGCCGGACTCATAGCAGACTGCCGCGTTTCTTCCTTTACTCTTTCCTTCTTTACATTTTTTCCCCTTTTTTTGGGACCAGGGTGGTTGGGGGCATTATTTAAAACAGAGCCTTTTTTCCAGTGGTCATTATGCATGCACACCTGATCAGCATGTCAGCCTGGCCTCCCTGCATCGCATGATGGAACGGCCCAATTTACCTCTTTCACCTGCCTTGCATAAAGGCACACTGAGCACATACCAGCAGGCGCGGGCTATAATGTACATCACACACACATACTCACACACACATGCATATGCACATTTAGTGGAGTGGAGGTGGGAGGATGGAGTCAAGTGTTAGCGTGCACTATCATACACCGATGCAAATGCGAAAGCGCACACATACACTATGCTGTTTATTTGCAAAATGTGCATGAAAGTGTGTACTTTTAATATATACAACCACTGGAAGCACACACTCACCTACTGTATTCACACACACAGTACTCCCACACAGTCTCCTAACTGTGTCAGTTGTTACGGAGTCAAACCTGAATTCATTAGCAAGTCAAAACACTATTTTTCTGGTATCTCTTTCTCCTGCGCCGCTCCGAGTGTGGCACCAAAGCAGCAAGGGTTTATTTAGACAATGCACTGCAAGCGATCCATCAATACAGAGCCACACGGACAATCAGTTACGAGTGTTAATTGAGCCAAGAATCAGCACCTTGAAGTCTTAGTCCGTGGTTATCGATCTGAAAGATGTGAACAGCTGTCTGGATTATGCTCCGGAGTTCAGGAACGTATGTGGCTTGCTCATAAAAAGGAGCAGGAGATGGATATGTGATAATGTGGGCAGTGCTTTCTCTGTTGTGGTGAAGAAAGAGCTTATTTAAAACAAACAAAGCTCTGGATTTACAACCCCATCCACATCTCCACCATCATCTACGGTTATGAGACGAGGATCACGACTGAAATGTTGACCTCTCCGATGTCAAGAGGCTGAATCGAGCTCGCAATTCTTTTTTCCCAAAATAGATATTCAAATAATAAAATAAATCGGCTATCTGTGGCATGATTTCTTAATAGTGTTGTGACTGGGGAAAAAAACAGAGGACATCAGTGAAAAAAAGGTTTTTACACCAGATCACAGAGCATCATCCACCCCCAGACTTAATGCCAAGTTTGCAAAATTCAAACAGTCGCACTCCCATTGGAGAGGTACTGACAGGAAGTTAAGTCTTGGTGACTTAACACATCTTTGCACTTTCAAAAGGGCATTCTGGTTTTCTAGATTCCTGCCTTGCATGACCTAAAAGGCTTATGTATACTGCCAAGGAACCAAGCTGTGTTTGAAGTGGAAACAAATCAGACTAAAAGCTGGAAATAAAAGCAAAACACATGACATGACATTTCAAACAACTTGTAAATCTCTTTATTTATTTTAGCTGTCTTTAATCCTGAGTTTGAAGATTTTTAACATAAGAATGATTTGTAGACAGCGGAAGAAAATCGACAATTTTTACTCATTTTAACACAGAACGCATTAAGTAAAACACTCAATATAGAGCTCGCACTTCTTTTTAAGGATATTCTGGATTTTCTGCTAGTAAAATACTGCTATGAAAATTAAACAAGTGCGAAGGCATGTTTTGCTGGAGGTCATGAGATCTCACCTTGAATTAGTGATTAGGACAAGAAAAAGTTTAAATTAGAAATCACAAAGGGTCTCTCGTTCGTTGACTCTCAAGGGTATTCGTTGCCCTGGAGTCATGGAACCTCCATTATCTGAATTTTTTTGTTTCTTTTATGGCAGAATTGTCTAAGAATGGCCTGGCATATATGGGATTTTGATTTCTGAAATAAGCTTTTGCTGTGCAGTGGCTATGCCTGTGAGATAAGGTGAGGAGCTCTGGCATCCAGGGGGAGTTTGGTGGCTAATGAAACCAAAGCAAAACTTAACAAGGAAGAATTCACTTTTCTACACAAAACTACCTACGTCTAAATGTTTTTTTTTTCCTAACTTAACAAATATCATAACCACTTTAAAGGAAAATTGTATCTTTAATTAACATATTAACATTTGTTTGATGGTCTGAAACATGTCGCTACCATAAAAATTGAAAAACAGAGAAACTCTTTAAGAAGATTAAAAAAAACTCAAGAGACTGTACAT
>NW_006799981.1:477602-512860 GCF_000485575.1 Poecilia formosa | reverse complement strand
ATTTGTTTGATGGTCTGAAACATGTCGCTACCATAAAAATTGAAAAACAGAGAAACTCTTTAAGAAGATTAAAAAAAACTCAAGAGACTGTACATTACTGTCTTGATTGATATTAATGCAACACTGAGAATATTATTAATTCACAGCATCCTGTAAATGTCAGCAGCTTTGCCTTTTCCTATTTATCAGAAAATCATGACAAAAATGAACATTTAATTATAAAATATTGGGTAAAGGAGAGGCGAAAAAGATTTGGTGCACCTAAACTTTGTTGCGTCGTATCAAGGAAAATTGATAAGTGCACCAGTGCAACCAGTGCAACCAGTGTAACCAGTGTAACCAGTGTAACCAGTGTAACCAGTGCAACCAGTGCTAAACGACATCCTGGAGTCCTGTCCTTAACCACAAATGCATGAAAAAGTTATTGTGAGTAATGTTAACATGACTGAAGAATGTCAGCACTTCAAAGAGTTATTTTTCTTTGAATGATTAATACGCCATCAAAATGTCACTGCTAAGATGTTCTGAGAATGGCAGCTTGAGTTTAAAATTTCCACTTGATGGGCATTACCTGACAAGCATGATTTTCCCATCACAAAAATCCTTTTATTTTCCAGTTACTCTTGTGTAAGTATTAGTCATTGCTCTATCAAAGAATGTCACAGATGTCCGTAATTACAAAGAAACTTTTTCTTTTTTCTTTATTCTGAGGATGTTGTTGTTGCCGGGGCTCATCTGAAACTTCCATGTGAAACTCAGTTTAAAGGAATCTTTTTAATGGCTCTGATGTCCTTCACCGCAGGAGTCTGAGAGGTCATGCTGTTGATGTGCGGTGTGAATGCGGAATGGTTTGTCTGCAAGACTGCCGCCATTCAAAAAGGAATTTTATTATTAGTACTTTTCATCTTAATTCTCTAAACTCTGACCCACATCTACTCTTCCTGCCCATCTATCATCTATAACAGGGCTTTGCTTTTCTAATTGTAAAGCTGACAGATTTTTGAAGCTTTTTTTGTTTTTTATACTAGGAAATATCTGTCTGCAGTTTTCATACTGACTTTATAAAATGCAAGTTTTGAAATTCTTAGCTAACAAAAAACTGGTATTGGAAATGTTTTTTTATCACAAAAGTCCAAAGGCAAGTTTTATTGCTAAGATGTTTTGCTGAGAGAATAAACAGAGGATTTTTTTTTTTTTTCTGATGACCTAAAACTCAATAGCATTTATGTTTTACAGGCTTTCATTAGAGGAAAGGGACAGGCAGTGCAAAAGTCAAAACTGGAGATCTCTTACACCTTCTGTAATTCATTTTGAGATGCTGAATATCAATGTCTGAACCAAATCCTAACTAATGATGAACAATTCTTATAATATATGTGTTTAGAGTTAGTCATAGTCTCAGAGTTTCTAACCAGACCTTCTTTGGGGATTTCTTAACCCAGTGTTCAAAATTTCAGCATTCTGAAATTTGAGCCTTTTTGTTATCACTTTTTTTATCGTGAAATGATGAGGCATCATGCTGAAATCACACATACACAAATGCTTAACTTTTTTAGTACATTTTCATCCCACATGCTATTTGTGCCATTTTTCCTGGGCAGAACTGGGGGAAGCCGCAACAACTTGAAGGAGAAACAACCTCACACACGGGTTTTATCCAGAGGAGCCACTGTTGAAACCACATAGTAAAGAAAATGGTGGCATGAAGATGGGAAAACTGAATAAAGAGAGAAAAGGTACATAAGAAAGTGAAAAAGGTGGTGGGGGGGTTAGAAAATAAAGGAATTGATTAGAAAACTTAAAAAAAAATATTTAAAAGAAGGACAGTTGACAAGATTCCTGTCTTGTCAACTATCGGGGAGTGGAAAACAAAAAAAGGAGCGACAGGATGGAAGGAAGAAGAGGGCAGGAAGGTGAAATTAGAAGAGTCAGAAATAGAGCAATAAAAGGAGGGATGAAGGAGGTGAAGCAAAAGCCCAGGGGAGTCTCCTCCGTATATTTACGGCATCTGACTCCATCCCAGCTCGGCCAGCTGGAGTGAGCAGGTGGACCAAAGAGGTCAGACCATTAACACTCACACACGTACAGTCACCACTGCGTTAGAGAGCGATGCTGTGGCTTTCCAGGCTGTGAGGTTGCTGATCTCCTCTTCTCCACTGCACAGGCAAGCCCAGGTGTGTGTGATGTCGTGTTACAGGGGTTAAAAAGACATGACCCAACCGTGGCACAGCCTGGAGACGGATGTACTGAGTTTGTGTGGGTCTGTGTCCATTTATCATAGCTGTGCTCCAGGCCAAGCCCTTTGTCCCGGCGTTTCTCACAATGGACCACCCTCACCTTGCTGAGCAGCACTTCGACACTCCCTCTCCTTACACACACACACACACGCATACACCTATACACACGCAAACATGTACTACAGAGAGTCATGCAGCTTCACTCCACTTTATTTACAAGTAATCTGAACAGCTTAAGGTGGTTAAAGATCTGGACTCTGATGAGTTTATGGTTGAGTTTAATATTTGGATTGCAGTTATTCTTTATTATCACTTCAGTTTGACAACCATCATTCCGCCAAAAAGATTCTTGCTAAGCGTTAAAGATGCAAAACTACAAAAAAAACTTTACTAAAAGGTTCAGTGTTGCATTATCTGCATGGTTTTTGACTGAAAGTTTAAAATGACAGGAGAATTCTGCATGTGTAAATCTCTATAAGACTTACAGAGCTCTGCTTTGAGCGTCATTATAGCACATTACCATGACTTATGTTTGCTGAGAACTTTTTAGTCTTTTGCTACAGATTTTCTTCCAGTTTTGCTCTGTTCATCTTCCCTTCAACGTAATAAACCAACAGACGTTGCCGTGGGGATTGCCTGTTTGGGGTGATGCAAATTATTAGTTCGACACAACAAAATATGAAAAAAAGATGAGTGTTGTGAAAACTTTGATGTGGCACTGTATTTTCCCAGGTCTAAGAGACTAACTGAGCAGATGATGGGCACAACATAAAAATGGATACAGTGCAAAATAAAAAAAATAAAAAACACATGGCCTGAAGTTCTATTTTCACTCCTCTAAACACTGTTGGCCATGAAAGCACCTACTGTTTCTGTTGCATGTGATCTAAATAGCAGCCACAGCCACCTTTCTGTGTCTGTTCACAGGTAAACCTGTGACAGTGTGGCCAGGGGTGTGAAGCAGCCAGTGAGCCACCCCCTCACCACAATCACCAACCATCTCCCCAACCTCCGGGTAGCAGCGGCGGTGTCAAACATGGTAATTGGCAGCGACATGAGGTGTAAACAGGGTGATGGTGGCGGGGCTGTAATCGCCACGCTGATGGTGTGAGCGGAAGGGAAGAGGGGCGGGAGCGGAGGCAGATTAAGAGCCGCTGCGACAAGGTGCGAGGCAGTCGCACACAAATACAAATTTTCATCAGCAGCTCACATGTGAATGGTAAGTAAACAGATTACTTAAAATTATTATTATTATTTTTTTAAATCAGCAACAAACTGTAAAATCTAATATCTTTATTGTTCTTTATCACCTGGACCACCCCCCAAAATATCACAAAATATATATTATTAGTTACATTTTACTTGCATATTTTGACTTCCTAGGATTAGTAAAAAAAATTCTTCCAGGTCGAACAACTGAAACACCTGAAGTCAAAACATGAAGGCCAGACTAAAGCTCCACATGGAGAACGTAGATGAAGACTGGAACTTCTAAAATAATATTTTTTTGGACGTAAGACTCTGAAATGAAATCATCTGGACACCAGAATGGAGACAAGCTTTGTATAAACCAAATAAAAAATGTTTGTAAAGTGTGAAGCTTGAAGATTTAGGGTTACATTCCTGCTCCATGGCTAGCTTAACACCACACCGCCCACCATAAACTCCTCAGTGTGCTTGAGGAAAATTTGTAGGTAAAATGAAACCTGATGCAAAAACTGCATCTTGCAACATGACAGTGATCCAAAACTTACCAGTAACTATACCAAGTACTGAATGTCGTGAAAGTCCTGAGTGAAAGCCCAGATGTTGGTCTCATTCAGATGATGTGAATCTACATGAAACATGGTGCACATGGAACAGATCCCTTAAACATCTCACAAATGAACAGGATACAGACTGGTGACTACAAGAAGCATCTCACTCAAGTCCAAGCTATTTTCCCTTGTTAGAGTGAAACAACCAACTATAGAAACTTGTTTCACCAGGTTTCATCTTGGTGTTCACCTGGAACTTTCTTTTCCAGAGGTAAATAAAAACATTTGGACATTAATATGTTGAAATTTCATTTGAGAGAACTGGATATTTAACGAGGTGCCCTAACTTTTTCAACATGACTATGGAAAGCACAGACACTCACACACACACACACCACCAGGAAAGTGCTGAAGAGCAGGAAACAATCTACATCGATAGTGAATGCATCGGATAAAGTGTGTTTTCATGTGAGGGTGTGTTGTACAGAATTATTCCCACTCGGAGCATACTGTAGATGCTCTGCCTTGCATTAATGCCAAACCAAATTACCCTCCTGTCTGCCCACTTGCCCTCAGCCAAAGCCATAAGCACACTGAGACATGCACAAAAAACTCACTGGGTTTGGAAGGAGTAAAACTCTGATGTAAGAATATGCTGGACACACACATACCATACACACGCAGCAACAGTGACTATGACATATTTTGACAGCTTGCAGTGGTCCTGCCCAGCCCCTCCCCTCTAACCTTTTCTTCTTTATCCTTCAGCAGTGTCCCCTTTATGTTTTCTGTCAACACATTTAAACACTCATAGCTAAACTGCTTGTTTTATTTCCAAGCATGTCTCAACTTTTCATGAAACTCTTTAAACGAAGCACAAAGTCATTCCTCATGCACTGAGAACGGAAACCTAATCTTGCCACTTTCTAAAAGTGAAGACTTTTTAATTGCCTCAAAGGTCATTTCCCTCCGTAAGCAGTCAGTGTTCCAGACACACAGAGAGGTAAAGAAGTCATATGTGAAGGCTGAAAGTAATCCTTAAATCTGTATGTTAGTTACACTTTAGTTGCTTCTCACAGACACATGTCCCTGAAAATCAGACACTTGCAGATGCAGACAGAGTGCTGGTAAAGTAGGTAATTAATGCCAAAGGGGAGTGATATTGAGAGTGGATGCTTTTTCATGTCCTTATTAGTTTCATCCAACTTCATTGACCTTTTGCCTTCTGTCATTTCCCCTCCTGCTATCTAATATTTTTGACACTATCTCTGAAACCTTTTAACGTTCACAAATGTTTTTGACTAAAATTGATAGATTCCTTAATTGCTACTATTTATTGCAAAGTGTATGTGCCTCTCAGTATTTTCATTAAATAGTGTGGTATAAAGTGCTTGAAGAGGTATTCATCTCCCTTGAACCTTATCACATTTTGTCTTGTTATAATTTCACACCACTAAATTTTTTACTTTGATTTTCAGTGATAAAGCAACAGGAGATCATGTGTAATAAGGCAGACGGAAAATATTACCTGCTTTTCAAAACCGTTAATTATCATCAACTTTTGCTGGCTTGTCAGCAGCAAGTCTTTTGGTTTTCCAGGTTTACAGATCTAAAATCTGAAATTCTTGCCAATTCTATTTTCCAAAATAAAAAATAAAAAAAATAAAAACTCAGACTCAGTCATATTGCTTAGGGAGCATCTGTGGACATATTGTTTTGGTCTTACAAAAGATTTTTCACAGGATTTAAGTTTGGATTTTGACCAAACCCTTCTAACATTTTATGCTTTGATCTAAACCGTTCCATCGTAACTCCGACCATATGTTTAGTGTTGCCCTGCTAGAAAGGAAACCTCCTTCCCAATTTTAAATCTTTTACAAACTCTAGGATTTTCTAAACTGAATTTAGCTTCAACCATCTTTTCATCAAACCTGCTGAAAAACACTCCCACCACATGCTGCCATTTTCTGAAGACATCCTTCCAAGTATCCCTTTTTCTATGCCACTCTGGTATAGCTGCCACACTGGACAGCACGATTAATACTTGTAATGTTTACTGATGCTGGTATGTGAGTTATGGATCCTTGCAGCTTCTCCAGAGTTACCACTGGTTGAATGTCTGATTAAGGTTTTTCTAACCAGTTTGCCTGTAAGACATTTGCAGTTTTGTTCATTTTGTTTCCATTTTGCATGAGGAACTAAACTGAGATTCTCAAATGTTAGAACATTCTTTTAAACCTAGCTATGATCTTCTTCTGTCCATGTCCTGTCGGCTGTGTTTGTGGGTCTTCATGGTGCTGTTTGTCCATAAATGACAAAACGTTGAGGCCTTCAGAGAACAGCAGGATTTATACTGACATGACTGTTGTGCTCTGTTTACAAATCAGGTTCCTTTTGAAGGAAAATGGGGTAAATACAATGCACAACATGTTTTAATTTAAAAAAAAATGTATCCACACTTTCCTTCTAATTCTAAATGGGTTTTATTGAACTCACAACAAAATACTTTGCAGTTGTAATGTGATGATGCAAAAAGGTTAATAATACATTTACATGGGATTATACATAATACTACAGTTTGGAATACTATCATGACATTGTAATAAACCGTAAAAATCGCACATATATTGATAAAAATAACGCTTCCTCAGAAGCATAATAAAAGATGAGATTATTTGGTTCTGTGGCCTTTTTGTTTCTCTCTGATCACATGGCAACTGTTTTACTGATGGCAGATCCACCACAGTGTTTTGGTATTATTATTATTATTATTATTATTATTATTATTATTATTATTATTATTATTTGTCAGACATTCAAACAAAAAGGATATATGATTAGAACCTTTTCTAAAAGACAGTCATTACAAAGGTGTTGCACTGCAGCTTTCTTGACATTTAAAAAGAGTAAGAAACTGAGAAAAGCAAAGATAATGTTCTCTCAGAATCATGTGGGGCAACAAAGATGACAAAATAGACCCAGAGTATCTGGTCAGTTTATGGCCTTACATGCCCTGCACCGCCACCGCCACCAGTGGGAGAGTTAATGGATAACAGCGAGTTTAAATTATATGGTTAAACTTTTCCAGCTTTAATGGGGCCTGTAGAAAATGTCCCTGTGTAAACTGAGTTTAATATTAAATTTATTAGCAAGTGGAAGCAAAAAGGGTGTTGTATGCTTGGTTTTTATATTTCTGTTTAATTTTTTATTGTCATTTTTATATATTTTTAGTTCTTGAAGCAGCAGCCTGTGTTTTGGGCAACTGCCTAAATGGCTGCAGCAAAGAGTCAGCTGTGAGTCCACTTACCACATCTGTATTTGACAGATGTGTCGCAATATACATATTTTGGATTAAGAACCGATAAATTAAATCAGCAGTGAACACGATAAAGTTTCACTTATCATATTTTCGTCACATCAGAATCTCACTGTCAGCAAAAGCAGGAAGACTGCATGTTATTGTGATTATCATGTCACATCTGTCATTCTGTCACAAGCCTCCTGTACGAGTTTAGGATCGGTACACGTAGTTTACCATCAGGCCGCGAAAGTACTAGACGGAAAAACAAATTTCTGTCATTAACGCTATAGTGAATCAAAATCTATTGAGTTGGAATAATTTTGTTAAATTCAAAGATGTTTGTCTTACTTAAAAGATCCTGCATGGCTAAGCTCCTCTCTTCTGCTTTCATGTGACAGAAACCATCTACTGACAGGCCCACCAGGTCTGTCAGTAGAACAGACTGTGCAGTTTCAATTTGAAGAACTGTTTTTTGTCAAGCAGCTTTTCGGTGAGACATACTTGTACCTGGAATACTTTCCATTGGAGCTCAGGGAGCATAACGCTTTGCTTTTAAAATAAATTTACACTTAAGGTTGAGGGATGGTCATGTGCGATTTGCTCTGAAATTGTACTATACACTATATATATTTTAATACATGTTCATTGTATCTTAATGTATTGGTATAGTAAATAAAGTATATTAATTATTGCAGTGCTCGTGTCACCTGCTCCAGAGACTATGGCTGAAAATTAGACTATTCCGTTTAGCTGCCTTTTTTACATAAATGTAAATAGACAATAAAACCTAATCTACCTGTTCAGAGTACAGTGATGACCGGTGTGCATCTCTGGTGGCCAGTATATGAAGGATGTGGCACAAATTCTCTTGACCATTTTGTCAATGTCAAGCTTGCATTTGAACTGAGAAAGCAATAGTGCCAAAAAGAAAGCTTTTGTATTAACACAACAAATTTGAGAAAAGCCAAATTTGTCTTGAATAACTTCAAAAGACAAAACGCTTTCCTTTTTCGTTGTTATTTATTTGTTCATTTTCTTGGCCTTGTGATGTATTTTATTTTGCCAGATTCTTGTGGGACTCCAGCAGGATGGCACGTCAGCTAACACAGATGGACTATTCCTGTCCTGCTTGAGACTAAAACTACACAGAGCCATGTTAACATCATAGGAGGAGGCATTGTGCATCCTCGGTAACATCTTTCACTGTATTACTTAGCATACTGAACCCTCCTCCATGTAGCACTGGTCCCTGACCTTTTCAAATGAGCCTCTTTCATCCCAGCTAGCCTCTGCAGTCTCCACCAGAGACACACATTTGTGTTTTCCATTGTAAAGATTGTCTTTTTGTTGTAGAATTGAAATATCAGTCGCCCAAATGTACTTTTTTTTTAAAGCATGTTGAAAAAATTGTCAGTGACCTTATTCAGACCTGTCTTTAACATCTGAGCAGGTGTGTTCCACCTGATGTTAAAATGTTTCCCTCAGAATGTTTTTGTGTTGAATGTGTGTTACCCAGTGTGTTTTCAGCTGTCTTCCTTATTTCTAGCTGCACAGAGTAAAAGCAATGTTGGTACCAAGTGCAAGGAGGCATTACATTTTAAAGTTTCCAGGTAACACATGCATATGTGCACATCATTTTGTTCATAACACTTGTAGATTTAGATTTAAAATGAATTTCAATCAACAAAGGAATTGGTTTTTGATAGGAAATGTGAGAGACACAAAATTAAAGAGTCATGTAAGTACTACTTTTGTAAAATAAATATGTTTTATTAAATAATGGTAATTCAAAAAGTGTTTATACCTTTCACCCATAATAAAATGAAAAAATATTATTCACATCACAACAATCAAATTATGCATATGCATTTTTTTAAACCAATATTTTATGATTTATCTTTGGTGAGCAGCTGGAAGTCATAGGACTTGGAAGGACACGTTGCAGCCACCAGACTCTGGCTGACTTGGAGCAATGCTTACTTATCAACAGTTGTTTTTGTTGTTGTTATTTTTGTCTATTTGTTTTCACTTCCCCGACCGGTGGCTCTGGTCTTGGTTCCTAAACCAAGAAAAAGAACCACTTTGACTGGAGCAAGATAACCAAAATTCAAAACATAGTTAGCACAATGTCTAAAACTCTGAACTTTAGTTTCATTTTTGAACAACATGAAAAATGGCCACTCTTCAACAATAATAAATTGTTCAATTTGATTAACACCACAAACTCATCGTTTCTTATCTTCTTTCAATTTATTTTAATATCAACTGTCAACAAGTTTTATTATTATAAAGTTTATTTGATGGGGACAGACACACATCGACATAGACAAGCTGAATAAAACATCAGTCCCATGTTTGCATCATGGTGCAACAGCAACAGCTAATTCGCAGCGGTTGTCCCTAGATGGGCTTTTAAAAAGTAACTCTAAAAATTGAAGTGCTAATCAATTTCAAATAGCACATCTTAATGTATACAAACAGAAAAATGTGAAACATCAAAAATGGGTACAGTTCTGTTTTTGACATAACCAGAGTTTTAGAGAAATGCCTCATAAACAGTCATTCTCACAGCTGATTATTTTCCACTGATTTTATTTATTTATTACTATTTCTGACTCAATCATTTAAATTTTGTCATAAAATCCTCAACTTTTTGTTCAAGTGTTTTTGTTTTTTGTTGGTTTTTTTTTACTGAGGCTCAAGATGAACTGTACAACTCATGAGCCAACAGATGGAGTAATAATGTGGTGAAAGTAAAACATTGGGTCAGAAGTGACACAGCATTCCAACAAAAATGAACAGAATTTAAATAAATCTATGTATCACAAGACATAATCCTCCTTGTTGGGTGGCAGTTAGCACACAGTTAGCATTGTCATTGTATCAAACAGCTGACAAAAGCAAGAAAAAAGAAGTCATAACTAAAAAGTTCCCTGTTGTATAGATTAGACAGAGAGCAGCATTGGATAAACGCACCTTTGTTCTGTATGAAGTTGTCCCTGACACCCAGAGGCCTCATCATCTACCATGATCCCGACCGTGATGCATCGACCTGAGCCCGAGGCTCAAGTCAATAAATCCATCCTTCCTCCTCTGACTCCGCTTCATCCTTCTTTTTCTTCTCACTCTCCAGTGACCGGGGAGGTGAAAGGTTTGCTGAAAAAGAGGAATGAACACAGTGACACTCTATCATGGCAAGGTCGTACCGTGTCCAAAACTCTGGGACATGAGAGCCAACACAGAGAGAGGCTGTAGGGAACAAAAATGGGAAAGGAGGAGAACAAACTGATCAAGATCAAATGTGGTGTATTATGGTGTTGTGTAACAGATTTAAAAAAAATTGTGCTTTTCAAAAATGTACTAAAACAATTTATTTGTTCAGCTGCACATTTACATGCCTAAGAAAAATACAAAATAGTGAGTAACATTTTCTAAAACCAGTCTCAAATTCTAATGTCTTCATGAATGTTTCACAATTTCCGCCCTGAGTATATTAAGTGTTATTTAATGCATTTGTTCAAAATTTCAGAGATAATGATGCTGTTCTGCCACAGAAAGGTACAGTTTTAAGCTTTTGCTCCATTTTGAGTACTTGAAATTCAGGCATAATGATAAATATCAAAATGTCTGTAAAATCATCCAAAATGCATGAAAAAAACAGGGAAACTTGAAATAAATAGAATAGATTTTCTACATTATGCAGAATCCTGGTGTTTGAAATGAATAAGAAAAAAATATTTACAAATTTCCACTGAGTAGTCAATTATCTGCTGCATAAACTGCATCACAGAGATGAGGACCTTCTGCAACAACGAATTGTGATTCACAAAATGACATGCACACAGAGTCTCACACAGCCTGGACATAAGGATGGGGGCTTAGCCAACTTCTGCGAGTCGTCCCGACTTAACTTGAGCCCCAGACCAGGTCTTAATATTCCGCTGGAGTGGTGGAGCTGCTCTTCTGCACGACCAATCCCATCGTCAAGTCAAATTTGCATTAGCAAATGGGAAAGCAGCGACGGCCTGTTTGTTAATCTGATCTTTGTTTACCCAACACTCTTGTAATCCACTTTTAATTAAATAGCCACCCAAATATGTGCGAGCAGCAGTTTGACTTTGTCTGTGCCCACACTGCCAGACTGAAGAAAGAAAGAAAGAAAGAAAGAAAGAAAGAAAGAAAGAAAGAAAGAAAGAAAGAAAGAAAGAAAGAAAGAAAGAAAGAGATTTCTGTCTCTAAACTCTGTAGTGAGGGTCTTGACAGAAGCAGTTTTGTACATTGCACACATTTTTTTTTTTAGTTACACAATGAATTATTTTCCTTTTTCAATGCCCCATGCACACATACTGTACGTATGCATCGTGCAGGATTTATACAGGTCACTTCTGGAGATTCAGCTTATCCCATTGTCTGGTCAAATATCTAATTCTAACCTCACAATAGATTTGTATATCCCATCTGTCATAAACCATTGGCTGTGTAGTGTGAATAAATCAAATAACAGACACACACATGCATGCCAACAGACTTTCAAAAACACTCACTGGTCATATCAACCACCCACCAACCATCTCTCTCTCTCTCACACACACACACACACACACACAGAGTACACAATGTGGAAGCATAATGTCCTTTATCTATTTATAGTTAATGCCATCCGAGGCCTGATAATGCAAGCAGATACCTGGTAGGCAATTACATCTTCCTGAATCCGTCTGCAATAAAAATGCAATGCCGATAGAAAACGAGGGGGTAAATAACACAGCAGAGTGAATGAAGATGGCCTGGCGTGCACTATACATCCCCAATAAGTCAGCCTCTACTGACACAATACACATTGTCATTCAGATGCACCCTCACTGCTGTTTTTACATGGAAAAAGAAAACAGAGGAGGTGACATTGTGTCTATCTGTGAACTAAAGGTGACATCACATTGTCCTCATCTCTGAAGTGTATTCAAGAAACTTACTTTTTGGATATTTATGTATGTTTTTTTACTGGTTTCTATTCGTTAAAGCAATATGTCTGGCGCAGAGGTTCTGTGAATTACATAACACATCTTTGCATGTACAGATTTAGGCCGTGGAAAATTAAACACATTTACTTTTTGCAGTTTATATCACAAGATGATTTCAATCATCTTTGAAATCAGAGATGATTGGCATCATTGTTAACAGTACATTTTATTTGTTTGGACTGTGGACCGTTTGTGGCCCTCAGTTGAGGTTGAAGGACATGTTTTTCAAATCTGAAGGAATTTCAAAAGATAACCCATTGATAAACATAAAGTATAATTCAGCTTTTTGTGTCTTTGATTAACACAATTTTACATTTATTTTTATTCCAACCTCATGCAACAAACTGTAACTAACTCTTGTGTAAACTTTCATAAAATCTGGAAAATTTAGCAAGCAATTTTTAAGACAAAAATATAGCTGTAATTATGTACAGAGCTAGGATTCAAACTGCAACAGGGAGTGATGTTTTTTGAGAAGTGACATGATTCTAGGTTTCTAGGAATAGAACATAGTGAAGTTTCAATCAACAGAGCCCTCAAAAGGACTGATCCACAAGGGCAAAGGAATGAATTAGTTTTTAC
This sequence comes from Poecilia formosa, assembly GCF_000485575.1. Taxonomy (NCBI): domain Eukaryota; kingdom Metazoa; phylum Chordata; class Actinopteri; order Cyprinodontiformes; family Poeciliidae; genus Poecilia; species Poecilia formosa. Next base: position 499,962 of record NW_006799981.1, on the reverse strand, counting down.
TCTTTCTCAGATCTTGAGAGTGAGTGGCTCCTAGGAGCCAGAAGTCATCCACAGTAGACACAGTTTTATTGAAGGTGCTGGTGTTCTCTTGAAGCCGTCTTCATTGTTTTGAGCCCGTCAAGCTCCATCTGGTTCTGACCACACCAGTTGACCATTTTTAATTTTTTTAACCAAGATAGTCTGTGATCCCTTTTGGAATCAATGTAATGGTGAAATGTTTTAACTTCCTTCAAGACATTCCTGTCTAAACATCAAGATGTGAGCATCTCTGCGTCTTTGCTTCCCTTCCTTCATTTGCATCTACGGTAACATGTCTCTTTTTGTTGAATGCAGTTCTGCCTTGTGTTTGTGCACTTTACTGGATAATTACTGAACACTGCAACTTGGAAAAAGGAAAGCAGATGGATGTAGAACTGACCCCTGGGCATATGTACAACCACAAAGCAATTCTCTGAATATTTGTGGACTTACGTCTTTTGTTGAAACTTCTACACCCACCTTGCTGGGCTCCTTTAATTCTTGCAATTAACTGAAAGAAGTCTGTAAGAAGTATTTGGCTTTCCTGGACCGTGACTATTATCCAATGTCTCATTTTTCTCATAAGGCTACAGTCATAAAGGAGGAGCGGGGCACTAATACACCCACTGTTCCGGGGAGAGAGTATTAAGGGGAGATTTAATAGAGGCGTGAGTATGGACAGACTCATTATCTTTCTATTAGCCCTGTCTCTGCCAGCAGGGTTATACTGACTTCTATTAGGTTAGCGGTCAGATACACACAGTCACACGCACCCATTTACAAAAGAAACTGCTAATACAGGCTAATTTAGTGTACGACTGTAATAGTACAAGCAAATGAGTGTCCTCTTAAGAATGTGATTTACGAGGTTAGTATAGGAGTTATTTTGTGTGAGTGAGGAAAGTTCCAGAAGAAGTGCCAAGAAATTACAGACATGAAAACTCTTAGTAAACGATTGTTGTTGGCTTTTGCATCTGCCTGATTTTATTTTTTTTATTTTTTTTTACCAGTTTTTGTTGTTTTTAGATTAAATAGATAGCAGTGGGTTCATAGTGGAGTCCTAAACTTTCTGGAAAAGTACACCCATCCATTTGGTCATCCACCAATCTGTCCATCATCCTTCCATCTGTCAATCTATCATTTATTCATTCATCTATCTTTTCATCCAACAAATGTTCCAAGGTTCTTCAGAATTACCCTGCACTTGGCTTCATTCAATCAACTCTTAAAAAAACATAGACACGTTTGTCGCACATGTACATGTGGCCAAAACACCTTCATCCATATGTTTGCTGGGGTACATTTGACACAGAAGCAACACTGAAAACTGCCACTAAAAGTGACACCATGCCAACTTGAAAAAAAAAAAAAAATTGGATAATCCTGATCTCTGATTTCTTTTTGATTGGTGTTTCATGGACTCCACGAAAATGCCACTAAATTTTGCCACAGAAACTTTAGGTGACTTTGAGAAATGAGTGGATGAAAGGAGATTTTTTTTTTTACATGTGAGCAAGCATCAACAAAAGAATGCCTTCATCAGATGGAAAATTAAAGTCTTGAAAATACTTTGCCACATTGTAAATAAATAAATCTCTAATTTAAATTATAGATATTTTTGTATGATTTTATACAGATTTTACCTTACAGGTACAGTTAAATCTACTTATATGGTAAAATGTTGCCTTATTTAAACTTCTGGGAACCACAGCTGCCAGTATTTTATTGTAAATTAGAGATATTTTTGTTTTGTTTTGTTTTTTACAATGCAGAATTAAATCAGAAAATTTGTTTTGAGAGATGTGGATAAGACATGTCATGCTCTGAGGGATGTATATGAATATATGTGTGTGTGTGTGTGTGTGTGTGTGTGTGTGTGTGTGTGTGTGTAATACTTCAAACCATTCAGTATTCGCTGTTCATTAATAGGAGGGGGAGCGCTATCCTAACACAGACATGTTACATGTTACAAGGCACTAAAGTCTTCAAGCTTTCACAGTAAATTCCTTCTTATATGTCACGAATGCACCCTTATCGCCTCTCTAATTGAATCGTAAATACGTGTATGCATATTACCCATTAATAAATAAAGACAACATTTTTTATTAATGAAATGGAAAATGTGCTACGGTGAGACATCAATCATTTAACATAAAAACCATGTGTATTAGTGGGGCGGGTGATGCTGTGCAGAGGGGGATAAATTTAGACCTGTTAAACAGGGAGCACTATGAGTTTTTACGTAAGCAATTATGTGGGCCTTCGGTGTTAATTTATGTGTGATCGGTGAAAAAAGAGGCACGGTGTTGTGTGAGTGGCTGTAATAATAGGATGGAAATAACAGAAAAGAAGAGAAAAGAGGACGGTGGATTGAGAGATAAAAGGGAAATAAGGAGATGGAGTGGCAAGTGGAGCAGGATGGAAGGGATACATTAGTGAGGGGAGAGACATGTGGGAAGATTGTGTGAACAACAGGCATATTAATGAGGCAATATGAATCACACTGATTACAGCAGCAATTAAAGATCGGTCGCCTTGCAGCATGTGGCAGAAGGAGGGATGAAGGACAAGGAGGAAGGGAGGGAGGAGATCGTGCTTAAGTGAGATCTTAAAACCAGGTCTTCATTGTACTCTTTGTTATCCTATTCAATCTGCCTCAGTTTAGGGTTAAATTGCTTGCGTGCATTCTGAAGCATATCAATCAATGCAATACTTTTGAGAATTGTTTAAAACAGTATTTCCTTTCCAGGAAACTTGGCATTCTTTGTCTTCAGTCATATTCCTCAGCTCAGCAGTCAACTGGATTCTTAAAAAAACACTCCAACCTTCATTTAGGGTTAATACTGATATATTGGTGAGTGAAGAAAAGCTTTACATGTCTGCTCCTGCGCTAATAGTGCATTCTTTAATATTTTTTTCTTCACAGGTAGGGATTTCCAGAAGTTTTGACTCTTATTTTTCCCAATCAAATGTGTTGCAATATCTTCCTTAAAGGCTTTTTACTGTAAAGATGCCACATGTTGTCCTTATATCTAACTGTATGTGACGTGGTTTGTCTTTGTTAGCTTTAAATGCAACTGTTCTCTATTAATTCACACATTACAGAAACATCTTTAGCCTTCCACATAGTGTTAATGGTTAAATACATGAGAAAGTAAAAGACAGCGGCTTATAATTATATTCCTTGCCAGGTCTCATCTTTCTTCTGAATATTCACTTTTTGTCCTTTTTATTTAGTCACAATCACACATCAGATTTATCTTCAAGGTCTCTAATTTGAATTTAGCTAAAAACTGACTAACATTTTATAAGCAGTGATATAAAGCCTGTTCCACACAGAACACATTTCTACTGTCCATCTTTGTGAAAGGCAGGAAGTTTCACTCTGCTTTGTGTATTTGTGTGCAACTTGCAGATGTTCCTGGGTCATGCACTGGCCAAGGCCTTTCCAAGCTCAGCTGCAGTATGGCAGGATTCTGATTTTCTGCATACATATGCACAAAAATACACAGATTCAAGAGCGGATAGAGAAGAAAATGAATGTTTGTGCATTTGTGTGGGTGCACATGTAGTTGTGCACAGCCAATGTGTATTCAAAAGTGAATAGGCCTGCGTGTGTGTGTATCTAAGTGTGTGTGTAGGTTTTAAACAGGATGTGTGCAGTGATCTAATTAGGCAGCAACTTGGCCAGCCTTGACCCTACTAACCAAAAGTGAGACCCTGCCTGGCCCCAGATCACACAGAGGGTTCCCTGTCTGGACATAGGAAGCACACACACACACACACACACACACACACACACACACACACACACACACACACACACACGCACGCACATGCACACACACACACACACAGTATGTCTTTCTATCTTAACAGGGACTTTGCATTGACTTCCATTAATTTTTCACCCATTTCTAGAGCCTAATTCTGACCATTACCCTAAGCATAACATTACCAGGACATGCGTCACCACAGATCTACCCTACACTCAATTCACACCTTGGTGCTAAACCTAACCCTTACCCTGGAAACAGTACGAGCCCCGGGCTTTGGCCCTCATAAGAAGCAGTCGGTCCTCACAATGTAGCACTTGTTGGAAAATGGTCCTTACACTGTCAAATACAAGACCACACACACACATACCCCCCCACCAAGAACTTTGTATTGACTTCCTTCATTTTTCATTAATTTCTGTAGCCGAAGACAAAAACGACGCTTCGTGCTAGGGACCAGGCATAAGGAGGCACACAGTCACAGACAGACGTGTAGGTGGGAATTACAAAGACTTAGACATTCTGTGGACTTATGGCTAAGGAATATAATGTTTCTGAGGATGGAAGGGGTTTGCTTGTGCCTATCTTCAGTGATCAGTCCATCACAGAGCAACACAGAGACACACACAAGTCAAACAACCATACACTCACACCTAAGGACAATTTAGAGACCAAATAACCTACCAGTCATGTTTTTGGGCTGTGGGAGGAAGCCAGAGTACCCAGAGAGATCACAGCTGTCAAACCAGGACATTCTTTCTGCAAGGCAACGATGCTTCCACCTGCACAAAAATCCTATCACTAAAGTTATTTCAACCAAATGTAGAAACACTAATTATAGGGCATTTTACTTTTCCTTAGTGAGAAAATGCATCTTTTGTTCAATGAAGTAAATTAGGACAGTTTTTGGTCTTTAGCTATAATGGATTACTTTCTTTCCCAGAGGTAAATTAATAAGATTAGACATTATCTTATTATTTTATTTTAAAGAACAAAAAATTAATGTGATTTTTACATCTATATTTTTTGCACAGCTTTGCCAGACTACCTTCAGCAAGTATCAGAATAAAAAATTATACAGTGATACATTTTCAAAGCAGGCTGTCTTTTTTTAAATTTTTTATCACCACTGGTGTTTTACCTGGTCCGGACACACAAATGCATAGACACAAACATATTGAAACTACTGTGTGCAGTATAACCTTCAGGTCAGAACTCACTGGTCTCAAAAAACATTTCTCAACATGACAGAAACAGATGTAAAGAGGAATTATTGTTTCAGTTTGGATTTTCTTTGGATGCTACAGTGCCCTGTGGCACTACACCACACTACTTTTCTATGTTCCCTTTCATCCTGGGAACACACTTTCAGAATACACAAAAAGGTGAAACCAGAGAAAAACATGTTTAATGTTTTCACTCGAAATGTCTGAAAGTGGGGGTTATTAAATTTTACACTGTTTTTTTTTTTTTATCTCCCCATCTTGTTTTTATTACAAAAAACGGTTCTGTATGTGTTTCTGCAGTGAAAGTATTAGGGACAGTTTTATTGAGATGTTTGAATATGCGTACTCTTTTTGTTCAAATGTAATGTCAGAAGAAAAGCTGTTTTTAAAAGACACAGGAAAAAAAGACGTTTCCTGGTTTATCTTTCCACATAAGTTTTCTGTCTTCTGTAGATCTTTTTCATAGATTTGTGTCCTCTTCTTGCTCTGTTTTATAATATGCTTATTCAAAAATAACCTGAATTTTTGTGTGGAATAACAAGTCACATTACCAGCAATGAACTCCAAGATAAGAAAATAACTGGGTCATAGACAGAATGTTATTTGCATTAAAATTGACTTCCAGTGTAACGTTAGGGCCAATAGCTTTGCCTTTTCTTTGTTTGTTTGTTTTTAATCCAAAATACTGATACTTTAGGTTAGTTCTGTACATTAAACCTTTTAGATCGGACGACTCATTTGCCTCTTTTGAGCTCTGGATTAAAATCTTTTGAGATGTGGTGAGACGGGGATTGGCAAGAAATTTGACGAAGCAAATCCAGCTTTTTTTTAGATTCATGTACATTGTGGTTCAAAGAGATTTACAGAAGTAAAACAAAAACAGACAGTTAAAAAAATAGACACAAGAAATACATAACACATGTATAATGAAAATCCATTCAACCAAATGAGCTCACCATCCACCTTATCAGATAGACTTTGTGTATTGGATGTTCACACAAGCAGTAAACATGCCGGTTAAATGGCAGCGGCTAGACGCTGCTGTATCTAGACTTGGTGAAAACTACTAGCTAATGTTCAAACCAAACATCAGAATGGGTAAGAGGAACTTTGATGGTTTCTTGTGCCAGACAGAGGAGTCTGGGCATTTCAGAAGCATTTGATCTCCTGGGATTTTTACAGTGGATGTTATTTCAGGTTTACAGAGAACTCTCTGGAATTAATTCTCTGTTTCATTTGTACTACAGGGTTAAGGCCTTCTAAAAGCAAACATCCCTCTAACCGGGTACGAGAAAGGTCCAATTAATGAAGTGGCCAGTGAGTATATAAAGATAAAATGCTGAGGTGGAGTGCTTGGGAAATGAAATATAACAGCCTGTCATGGATTGCATCTAAGCTGTGCTTTATGCCTGCAAACTAACACACAAATATTGTGCTGTTGATTGCAGTTTGGTATATTGTGCAGATCTACCTGAGAACATTCAGCGAACAGCATGACTGCAAAGCTGTCTGCAGAAATAACGGACTTCTGTAATAAATGCCTATTAAACGTTGTGCTCCCGCAAAGCATTTTGCAATATTCTGTGTTTCTTATTTGAACATCTTTCATTGCAGTGTCCTCAAGGCTTACGGCTCCAAATATATTTTTACAGCCATCTGCGCCAGTTGGTTATTCTTAATCGCTGCACTGTGTGTTGTAGTGCGTGTGTGTGTGTACTTTTCTCTGTGTGTTTGTGATTTCACCCGCGCTACGTACTGCTATGGATAAAGCGACTCATCAGCTACAGTTGGCTCAGGCGCTTGCCTCTGTGGTATACACCACAATGCCAACATAAATGGCAGCGGAGGAGTCTAAATGTCAGTCATGCACACAGACACACACATCCAGAGTTTTGAGGGATAAGACTTAATGCGGTAGCATGGGCCCGTTGGCACGGACTGCTAGCCAGTCTGGTATGTGGTCTAGGGTGAGTGGGGAGGTGCTGGCTGGGCTGACACCACCAGACGTGACATACTGCGCTCTCCTCTCTCCTTTACTGTCTGTTTGAGATGTGCTTTCATCCATGTCCACAGGCTGCCTTGTAATAACTGTGAATTACTTACGTGATGATTTAAGTTGTATGGAAAATTTTCACAAAAGGAACTTGAACACACAGTGGTGACTCACAAAAGGTTTCAGATTTTCTTAAAACTCCACAAAAGATGCTTCCTGAATAAATTTAAAGTAGCAATTTTAAGTATCTTTAACCTGGATGGTAAGTTCCTAAATGGTGTCTATGCCTAATGAATCCTTTTTAATATTTCTAGGAACATTGTTCTTAGATATGAATGATATCAAGTTTGAAGCTTTGGTTAATAACACCTTGAAATCAAGGCAGGATAAACTGCCTTTAAAAGTAAGAATACATGATAATCAAGCTCTTGAAACATTGTTTTCAAATAGACAGAAATCAAAAGGGTAAACTGTCAGAAGGAATATTTTAGATTAGGATTGTTTCTCAGAAAACACTAATACAAATATTTTATACAAACAAACAATAAACTGCAATAAAGGTTGTGGCTGAAGAAGTTGGCATTTCATAGAGAGCTGTATCCAACCACAATTATGGGAAATTTATCGGAAGGAAAAATGCTACAAAGAAATGTGTTCAAGAAACAAGAACATTAGATCATGTTTAAGTGAAGTCCATTCAAGAGTCCAATGGACTTTCACAACAAATGATGGACTCAGTGGTAAAAGACACACTGCACAGAAGTATCCAGAGCAAACATTTATAGACAGAGGGAGAAAGACAGACACAGAGAGAGAGTTCAATTTATAAATTGAAATAGTGAAATAAATGAACTAGTCTGTAATATTACACGTCATTGATATAAAGATAGAATACAGGGCCTTTTAAAGGAGGATTTTAAAGAGAATTGTGACAAAGAGTAAACCTCGCGTTTTTAGAGGTTTAACTTACACAATGCCTACAATAGTGAGCTTAGTTTCTTAGCCTGAAACAAATTGGTTGAATCAAAGCAGCCAAAAAGCCAATGATCCTGGTGGCTGTCATTGAATGACAAAACTCATTGAATTCTCTTTGCCTTGCATGAAGACCCCTGTTTTTCAGATAAAGTAAGTGTTTTAGAGAATGGCGGCATCTGGCAAAAGCGAACATTACCCACCATTTTAATGCATGTGCCTGTTTATCCAAGGTCTTTTCTGCCCCTACATTCAAGATTAGCCTGGTGGGCCATGCAAGATGCCAGACTCAGCTGGTTTGGCGGGTCTCCCAGCTTGGCCAACAGATGACAAACGGTTCCACCAATTGACTAGAGACAGAGGAGGGAGAGAAATGAATGCGTAGTTCGACATATGAAAGGGAAGCAGAACAGAGCAGCAGAGGTAAGCAAGAGAGCAGCACAGAGATAACAGGTGTACTTGATATATACAGGATTTTGTCAAAGTATTTACACCTCATTAAACCTTTCCACATTTAATCATGTTACAACCGCAAACATCAATGGATTTTATTTGGATTTTATGTGATGTAGTAGAATAACACAAAGTAGCACAAATGTCCAAATCAAAGGACAAGATTCCTGTTTTTCAAACTTTCATGACATGCATTTATGCTTCCTTCCACTGAATCAATACTTTGTAGAGTTTTTCACCACAATTACAGCTGGAAGTCTTTTGAGCTATGATCCAACAGCTTTGCACATCTGCAGAGATGATAAGTGGGATAGCTGGATGATTCACGGTTACGTGATAAAGCTACGATCATCATGTCTTCTTCTGCCATCTTCCTTTTTTTTGGTCAAAATATGGCTTTTATTTGTAGTGGTCACACTGAAGATCACATTTGGACAATGTCGAACCGTACAGAACTGAGGTCTACTGGTAGACCTCACACACAAATTCCTAATCAATCTTCAGCCGTGAACGATGGTTTTATCTGATGCATAGATAAAATAACTGAGGAGAAATAATAGCCATTTTACTGCATTTAATATGACTGGTGTCAAAGTATGTGAAATTTTAATGTTTTGACAGTAAGCTTTATTAAAACATGTCATTTCTTCTCTCACACCATTTCCATTCTACATCATATTTGTTTTAACAGTGCAATATGTGTTGTAAATCTTGCTCAGACATCTCCGGAGCCCTAAGCGTTTTCTGTCACTGTGGACCAACGTTTAAACCTTTAAAAGTGCAGCCATATGGGCACTGTCCTTGCTGAAAGAAAAAAAAAATCTGAATTATTTGGCCGTTTGGGTTTGAGGGCACAACATTTCAGCTTCCAGAGCGGGAAATTAGGGACTAACTTATTCTGACACCAGAGGAAGCATTTGTTTCAGAGTCACCCTGTTGAGGTGGAGGGATTTGGACCCCAGGGAGGCATTAATGCCATCGCCTTCAAATTTCACCTCTCGCCTCACTGCCCATGAGGCTCACTGCCTAAAAATGACAGCCCAGTTAAATCCAAGCCAATAGTATAAACAAGTAAATGACAAAACAGTGAAACAGGCCTCGTGATTATTATTCATTAGTTTAAGCGACAAATAGAAAAGATTATTCGAAGGCAGAAACTTTATGTTAGGAATGCTTTTCAGTTGTCTTTGAAAAGAATCAGACACAACTGATTTTTTCTCGTCTTGTTGCTCTAAGTCGTTTGCATCTGCCAGTATGGAAATGTATAAAAAGTCATTATATCGATGGTGGCTGTGCAGACAGGCCTCCACAAGGCACCTCATGAAAGTCTAGAGCTGTGCCATATTTAGGAAGTGCAATGCAACCAACTGAACCCAGCATTTGTTCTGCAAATAAGCAATCCATAAAAGCCTAAAACAATCACTGTCCAGAGGTAGAAGCAGGTGATCACTTTTCCAAAGCCTGTTGCTTTTCTGCTGGCTCTGTCTCTGTGCCACATCACAGGTATAGGTTATTAGTAACTAACCTTTAGTTAGTTACTTTTATTGACTTTTTTTAAACGTACGCTTGGGAATAGTTTTCATGCATCATGTTTTTTATTCTACTTCGAAGTAACATTACTCAAACTCGTATCATTTCTGGAGGTCAAATGAAAATACTGTATACATTGTCAAAGATTTATTATTATTATTATTATTATTATTATTATTATTATTATTAAAATGCCAGAACAATGCATATATAACTTAATATTGTTTTGTCCTACTATACGGTTTTCTAAATGTTAAACCAGAGGTTATGATCAGTACTCAGTAAAGCCAGTTCCTTGACAAGTTCCAGTTTGTTCTTGCTTTGCACCAACTCTGGTATTATTCACTTCAGTTTTGTAAACTTGAACATTTTGAACACAATGCAGTAAAACAAAGTCTTCTCTCTACCTTTCTGACATTGTGACTGGTCTCACCTGCTTTTGTGTTAACACTTAAAAACTTACAGGCTTCACCTTTTGATGTTTTGATTCCAATGGGGAAAATTTAAAAACTCAACAAACACGATTTCATTTCAAATCTTTCATAGAACGGATCATTTTAATTCCATCACACCGAGTTCCCCTAGAAGTGGCCCAAGCTGAATGTGTGTGTGCATACCTCCACATCCTTTTACTTTAATTCTTCCCTCTTCTCATTGAAGTTAAATGTCTTGATTTGTAACGTGTGTGTGCGCGTGTGTTGGTGTGTGTGCTGAAGATTTCCTCAGTACTCAGCAGGGGGCTGTTCCATTAAAGTTGGCGAGAGGTTTTTAGAGGGCTCCTGTTCACCCTGTGCTCGTTTGGTTCTTGATCTCTCAACGAACACTTGCGCCACATAAAACAAATGGCTCGGTTCTCTACTGCCTGCTGAGCATACGGAGATGACTAGGTGAGAGAAAATTAAAACACATACTCCCCAGGCTGTCACAGATACCAGACTTCAGAGGGGAAAGTTTTTTTTAACTTTATGGTGTAAAATTAGAGCAATGATAAAAGGGAAATCATGGGTTATGTTCAAATGAGTGTGTGAGTTAAGGTGTAACAGCTAATAAAAAGTTTAGAGAGATGTATGTAATATATTTTTGAGAGAAAGGTTGCATTTTTGACTTGATGCTTCACTTAAAAGTCGCTTTTTAAGTCAATTTAAAGTTGTTTCAGGCCTCGCATATTTTTAAAATAATTGTGGCTATCGTAATTCTACAAACATCAAAATGAGAACAAGTACAGGAAATACTTTTATACATTTGCATAAGTGCAGTCATTGAAAAAACACCATGTAGATCCTTGATCACGTTTGCTGACCTTTGCTTCATGTAGATCTGCAAATTATAACTTCTGTGGTTTTCTTTCAAAAGAAGAAACCGTGATAAAAGCCAGACTTGTGGAGTGTATGACAAATTGTTCTGTCAACAGTTTCTGCAATCTGAGCTGTGGGTCTCCTCAGTAGTTCCTCCACAGTTCATTTGGACCTAATTAGTGCTACATTGATTAGCACTCCCTTTGCTCAACCTCTCAGTTTATCTAAATAATCTCAATAAAATATATTGTCATTTGTAGTTTTCATCTGAAAAGTTTCATCAGGTCTGAATATTTGTTTCAAGAGACTGTACTCATTTAATCCAAGCAAAATTAGAGTATTAGTATTTTTTGTTTTGCATATATTAGCTCAATTTGTACTAACATACATGCCTCATCATCTGCTGTCAGTATACCTTCCTCCCTTCAACCAGACAGGTCTCTTTCTCTCACCTGGAGCGGCATTGTGTTGTTCCTTCTCTGTGTTCACATTATCTTCAGTTCTGAGTTTCTCCTCTGGGCTGAATTTGAGTCTCTGCACAGGTGAGATGGGTCAGTTGCAACCCCAGATGCCAGAAGCACATCGTGCATGCTGATGCTTCCAACAAATCATCGTCATGCATTTGAAGGTGAAGTGACACTTGCCTCTTTGAGGTGGTGTCAGCTCACTTCTGCAGGAATAGGTTTGGACATCCCGCGTCTGTATTTACGCTAAAACTGACAGGTGTGTTTGGATGATGTCGCAGTGTCCATACTTTTCTTTTTAAACTGGCTTCATACTTAACCTCGGCTTGTCATTGCAATTGCTCGTAGCAGGCCTCGCATGTTTTGGAGCACTTTTTATGTTGGGTCTGTGTATGTGTGAGAGTGCGTGTTGACACTGCTCGCTGTCAAAGGTGATTTGAGGCCAGTTCAGTCACTGTCAGGGCTGAGGCCAAGTGGGTTGTAGGGCGTCTGTGTTTATCAGCTCTGTTAGAGCCTGTCATCTAACAGGCTCAGAGCAGATCAACGGGGACTGATCATCACCTCCTCCAGCAGGTAAAGAACATTTAAGTGACAGGAAAGGACCTTCAACTGACTGGAAATAAAAAGATCCAAACTATTGGCCACTCCCACAAAACCCTCAAATTTAAGAAAGATAAAGGTAAAAAGATGCTAAGCACTCTTAGAGCCAAGCAGTCACTTTGCTTTGGTACAATATTCCTACGAAAACTGGCACTGGTAGGGATCATCTGTACGTATACTCCTTTTGCTAGATGGAATAGCGGTCACATGAACAATATCCTATTGTTCGTGTGACCGCAGGTCAATAAGAGAGCAGTTTGTGATGAGAGTCAGCTGTTATCCAAGCTGAGGAATGGTTGCTGGAAACACACATCCACAGAGACTCAGGTCGATTCCATTAGAGTTGAAGCAATGAGACGAGTAAGGCTTGTTGTACTGTGGTTGGTGTCTTGTGGTGGCAAAGTTCAGTGATAAAAGGTGATCCTCTCATTGGACCCCCTCCAATGAGAGACTCCGCATATATTTCCTATCATTATTTTAACAATTAAACGTAAAGAGTTGACTGTCACTCAAGCAGAAGCCAACAACAAATGATTTAGCTCTACGCAACAGTCAGGCTTCAGATATGTACCCAGATTAGGCTGTTCATTTCCCAGGTAAATCATGATTCAGCCTGAAATATGCACAATGGATAGTGAACAAAAAATTAAATTATGATTCGTTGAAAAAAGATTCATCCAAATTTCTCAATAGACTCATCCATAAGTCTAAGAATTTCTTTTTATTAATGTTACAAAAGACATAAAAGGGCTGGATGCTCTTCATTGAAGTTAAAATGACATTACAAGTGTTTCAATTGTTTATGAAAATACCTAATTATTTTCGCACAAAATAAAACCTCATCAGAAGGGATTCTTTCCTATTTTCTTCTAAATCTGTCTAGTATTTGTTTCATTAGTGAATTTCAAAGCAGTCAGAACATACACATGAAAACAAATATAGCCTGAATTACATGAGTTGTCTTTAAAAGCTAAATTATCAATATTAAATTCTTAAATGCTTGAACGGTTAGTCTTTGAACTGATTCACAAGCACAACAAAAGTTTCATGACAGAGGCTGATGGATCTGGGGATTTAAGCCATTCCACAAGTGAGTGCTTTGTGTTAAAGCAAACATCTGTTCATTGTTTTCTTTTAGTGAGCTCACCCACCGGACAGAATTAGCCTGGAAAAACATGCCCATCACATTTTTTTTCTCTGAATGTACTGGCTTTCAGACTATCAAAAGAATAGCCTAAACACAAGGCAGCATTATCCCACTGCTTGGGTGGTGGTGTTCTGACTGGGAGTTCACCCTGAACTGTGCTGAAGTAACACCTGAGAAGGCAGCTTTACCCAACCTGACCTCATTATGCTCATCCGTGTGAGGAAGAAGATCAAAAATGCTGCAAACCAAATTGCTGATACTGTAAAGAATGTACTGCATGCATGTTTGCAAAAGAGTAAACATGAAATGCTTTGCAGCATGTTGCAGAACTTAGAAGTTAGAACTGCTTTTAGATTGTGAACATCTTTCCTTTTTGATGTACACATAATCAGTCAATAACAGCTCAATAAATATATGATTACATGGGCGAGTGTGTATAAGAGGTAAGTAGGCAGAAGAAAATAGGGCTGGAGTGGTTCGAAATGTGGAAGGATGGATTTGATGTAGAGTTGAGGTCAAGATAATGAGTGTGGACAGGTCCAGAGGAGCAGACCGCCAAGCCGTGAGTTCCACCACTAATAGGATTAAGAGGGATGGGATTCCCCCTGGAGGACCGGACGCACTCACACCAGAGAGAGATAGAAGGAACGACATCTCTGCCTCTACTGGCAACACACCCGCAGGACTGGGTTTGAGCATGTAGGAGTGTGTGTGCTTGTGTTTGTTGTTCTTCAAAACGGAGAAAATTTCTAACCAAGATTTTTTTTTTAAAGTTAGATGAAGATGTCTTAGAAGTTCTGCAGTATTAATTGCTTTCCAGTTCTTACTATGAAGAAGAATGTATTTTTGTTCTCAAAAGAAGAATGAATTATTAATATATGTTTGCTGTTTTGGTATCAGTTACCTGCCAGCTAAAGAGAAACTAACTCTATGATCTAGTGCTGTTGTTCACTAACTTAACCAACCTACTGCCTTTCTGCACCTGCTAACTTCTGTTCAGTTTCCACATCGTCCCTGTTCCTTCACACAGCAATGTTTTGTCTTTGACCCACTTGCAATTAAAGTTGAATTAGGAATAAATGCCTAAAGTTTGCTGACTCGCTCATTTCAACTAATCACATTGTTACGTAGCAGCCTTTCATTTCAGTGGAATCCAAAGACCTTGTTTTAAGTTAATAAAAATCCATCATTGCCTCTCTGTACAACTGGTTATTTAAAGTGTGCATATCTGGTTTCTGGTGTTTGGGTGTTTTTGTGTGATATATTTTCCTGGACAGGTGATATTGCCTGGAGGGCGTGGCTATTCGTTTCAGTCTGGACTACTTCCTGAGTAATTTAGGTGGCAAAGTAAGACAGATTGTTTGCTTTTTTTCAGCAAGCTATCAATGCATCAATAGAAAGCCTAATAGAAAGCCTCAGTGATTTTTTTTAGTTTTGCACAACTGTGAAGCACGCCAAAGCTGCAAAAAGATCAGCTCACTACCATGAATATTTGCAAGGAGTGTCTTTAAGAAATTACAACTTTTAAGCCTGGAAAATAAATTCTGTCTGCCACTTCCTTTTATTATCTCTTCCACCACTGTCTGGCCTGTGGGTTAACATGTATTGACCTTTGGTTCAGTGGCTCATGGCCACTGAATGATGGAATTGGAGCCTTTAAGGCAAACTCTAAACTATATTCAAACCACTTAAAAATGTATAAACATTTACATTTGGTTGTCCAACTGATTGAAATGTCTGTATTTTACAAGCTTTGTTATATAGAAACCTTGTAGAATTAATGTAATAATAATGATTTATTAAACTGATCAGGCAGCATACTTTAAATTGTAATAAGATTGGGATTAAGTTGTTTTACTAAAATGTAATGGTATTTTTTTTCCTAGTCTTGAATTAGGTATTTTCTTGCTGAATTAACTGTCTGTTATATGGAGCAATGCCATCATTGCAGCCTCTATTCAGCCATCCCTCATCGTTTATAAATCTTAGTTTTTGCCTCCAACTCATCCAAATTATAAATATGTGGGAGCAACACAATCATGCATGCAAGCACTTCCTTTTATTCTTGTTGTCCCCCTACAGAAGAAAAGAAGAGGAGACACAGAAGTCTGTGAGTGATGGCAAGTGATGGTGACACAAAGTGCTGCCTGGAAGACTCTTCACAACTCTGCCTGCAAGATCTCGGCCAATGGGAAGCAAAGAGGTCAACATAGCATTAATCTCCCCTCTTTCCCTTCTAAAACGTGGACATCCTGTTAATGTAGACTTCAGTCTTTAGTATATTTTGCCACAATCAAGTCTCAAGCCCTAACAACTCAAACATTTTCTTATCAAATCCACAACATTTAGGTCACTTCTAATTCTGCATTATGGTAGACAGAATCCCAAACCTTTATTTATAGACCTAAATTACCACATTAACATTTTACAGTGTGCCTGTTAAAACCATTGGTTCTGCTGTATTGCTGTATTTTCTCATGCTGTGATCAGCAATGATAGAGTGCTGGCACTCATAAATGATTAATAATGTCATTAACTGTGCTTAAAAGTAGACCTAACACTAAAAGGAATCGCCACAAAGTGCCAAAACCCCAGTTTCCCTATTAGATTTAGACACCACCGCACACCCACAGTGGTCTAGTGGATTCCATTTCAAAATGGATCAGCATTGCTTTGAGAGCAAAATGTAAACCAGCACACTCTTCAACAGGTGCTCACACATTATGCCTGATTTTTGCATATTCCTAAAGTGAACCTGCCCTTAAGGAGAAGGGATACTTCCTCTGACAATGATAGCTTTCATCCAACATCCAAGGCTTAGTCTATCAACCCAATGTGGGAAACTATTTCCTGACACTTCAGTCCTAAATCTTGCTCTTTTGGTCCTAATCCATATCTCATGGCCACAAGTGAGAGTTGGAAATGCCAATGGACTCATAAATTGAGAGCTGAAGTAAAAGGCAAAACTTCTTCTTCTGATTCATGTCAGTTCTTTCAATCTCTGTAAGTCTTGTCAATGCAGTTGATTCAGTTTAACATGCTGCTTCTCAGTTCTTGATGCATCACCTAAATTTTTCACTGCAGACCAAGAAAGTATGTGTTGTTTTTCAAGTGTAACCCCAATGATCACAGAAGCACACAGAGTCAAGCCAACATGTCCTCTTGCATACCCAGTTTATACAATCCCCCACCCTCCAGTTCAGTACTTAGAAAACATATGTAGGGTGCCGCGTCTCTCTGTGCAATGGGGCCAGTGGGACTGAGGCCCTTGCTTGCTTGACTTGTCTGCTTATTTTATGACCAGAGCCAGTTGGACAGGACTGACGGATGATCCCCTGAAGCTTGGACTGGGCAGAAGGCAGCGAGGGGTATTAGTGGTGGGAGTTGAGATAGGTGAAGGCAGGCAGGGGGTTGCATTCAGTTGTGGGCAATTAGAGAGAAAATGTGTCTGTGTTTGTTGTGTTATGGAGGGGACATAGGGAGACTTTTCCTAATCCATTATCACCAAGCTTTGCTCCAGGTAGTGTTATGTCGGCACACTGAACGGCGAGTGTGTCAAGATGTGACAGATTGGGTGTGTGCACAACGCATTTGAGCACGTGTGCGCGAGTTATCCACGGATGTGTCTGATGCGCCGTAATTGCTGCCCTTTCAGTTAACGGTGAGAGATTGCATTAACAGGCGAAACTCAGTTAAGTCTGCTTACAGTTTGTCTCTCCTCCAACCAAACTTTAGTTTTCCTTCAAGCGACTTTAAATAAATAGGGATCCGATAGCTCTGCGGAGAGAGAGAAATAAAAGCATTTTGTTGACTAAATATGTTCTAAGACATTAACAGGGACTTTATTTATAAGGTAGTTGCAGTTTCAACTCACTCCTTCATGTAGGGTCAGGGTTCAAGGAAAACTTGGGGAGGTGTGATAAGCTGATCCCAGACACAACAGGCACTCCCAATTTCAAATAGACAAAAATAAAGAAAGTTGCTTTAATGACCCAACATGCCAAAAAAAAAAAAAACAAAGAAAATGTTCTTGAAAACAATTTAGGAGAAAGTCTGTGTTGAAGTGTAAAAAAATTATATCTAAAAATGTTTGAAACATTTGAAAAAATAAAATGTACTCCAGTTTTAAACAATTTGAATGTTTCATGAGACCACTGAAAAACATTTTCAATACAGAAATGTGGGATGAATGAAAAGTATATTTAATAGCTGTTTTAAGGCTTTTATTCTCATGAACTACAAATGAGCCTCAGTGGAATGCATATTCTAATACGACTGTAGTTTTACATGCAAGACTTCTCTGCTTTTGCAAGGCTTTTGTAGAGAGTAAAGTGCTGCTGCCAGGGTGTTTCTGTTCTTATTCATCTTTCCTTTTTGGAGTCTTACATTCTTTGTTTATCTCCTATTTTTTTCATTTTACTTTTGCTTGTTTTCTGTCTCCCACTGAGCAAACTTCGACGTACCGTTCTAATGTCATTCTCATCATTGATCTGACTCAGCTGCTCCAGGAGCTGCATCGTGCTTAAAAAGCGTCAAGTTTTTAAATCTTGTGTTTGCTCATATTTGATAGTTTGACTTCTGAGACCCATGGCATTGTTTTGAGCTGTCACACTGCCACTTCAATCATTGCTAAAAACTCAAGCGCCAGTTTTGAGATATTACTTTCACTGTGTTTTGAATATAAGCTCCAGCAGAAAGACACAAACAGAACAAAAGTTAATCTTTTTTATCTAATAATTTACCAGTCATTGCCATGAATATGCTGTGATATACTTTCCAACCTAAGATTTGAATCTCTATGCACCTTCTCTTCAGTAGTTATAAGATTTTATATGCTATTCAGTAATAAACTTCTTATGATTTTGAAAACTTCTCTTTTCTAACTTTTGGGGACAAGATAAGAGATTTGAATAAACTCTTTGATCCACATTGTTAGTCCAAGTCAAACTGACACTTTAAGCAGAGCTGAAATCTCAGATATATTCTACAGTTGAACATCATGCCAGCTTAAAAATGATTAAGAATGAGCTGAAAGCAGAATTTAAAAAGAAAATATCATATATAACTTTTTAATGCTTAATGTTATCCTTGATGATTTGGGCCTCATGTAATTTCCAAACCTTTGCTTGATGGTAAACTGCCTTTTCCTCCTTCTATCCCCCTTTGAACCTAAACCAATAATCAATAAAAGCCCAATTTACATAACAGTTCTTACAAGAGTCTCATGTGAGTAAGTGTACTTTTGGTTGAATTTGTTATGTCATAGTTGTAGCTTTTTAAAGGAAGTAGACCGATAACATGTTATGTAATTAGGTCAGTTATTCAAAGCAATAACCATATGAGTTTCCCATAAGTAATAAAATAGTCCATTGTGGCCCAGATATGTCACAAGGAAGGCTTTGCCTTCATTAATTAGCATCCAAACAGACATATTTCTTTACATGTTTTTAATTTGTAAACACACACACACACACACACACACACACACACACCAGCAGTAGCCTTAGTTTATTGCACTATACAGTTTTTATTTTTCTGTCTGTAAACTTTATATTTTTGCAACCACTAAGCTTTAATACTTGCACATAGGACTTAAATGATGCCAAACATTTTCCGTCATCTAAATTACACATGTTCACACTTTCGCCCTGCATTGACCAAACAGCCACTCTTCTCAGTTCTCGGCCTTCAGAAGGTATTTTTTTCTCTCTTTCCATGCCTCATCAGGCCCTATAGCAGAGGGCAGACAGTAGCTAATAATAGGTATTGACTGGTTCAACGTGGGATGAGCAAGGTTCAACCATTGGATCTCCAAATACGCCCGGGGGTCACTCACACAGCAAACACGTCTCTCCGGACCTGACTGAAAGAGAAGGCATTTTAAACTTTCATGACTTCTCTGAAATCGCGGCTGTTTCGCCTTTCAGGCCTTAACTCTTTGTACTCAAAGTGCTCTGCTCGATCAATATCCGAGGAGGAGAGGAAAGAGCGGAGAAGAGGCGAGGATGGAGAAGAGAGGGAAGGAGAGCGATAGGATAAAATCCAGATGTCTTTATTTCACTGGCTAAAACTGAAATGCGCAGCGCACATGTGGGCCTGTGTTTTTGCAGTCACTCAAGCTGTGAGCTGTGTGTGTTTGGCCACAAACACACATCAATGGTCATTTGGACGTAGCCGACCGGATCACACACATACAACGTGGACAGAGTTCAAATGGTCATTTTGGGATAGGATGTTTACTCTAAAATCATGAAAGGAACATTTAAAGGGTGCATTTAGTTTATAAATCAACTTCTCGTTTATTTCTACTGGTCACTTTTTTCATTATATAAAGTGAAGTTGCAGCATTGTTGATACTGTTTGCCAACCAAGGCTGGAAATGGATACAGGATGTCTTAGTTTTTACCATAAAATCCAGTCCCTACTTAACGGATACCCTAGTGAAGATGTGAAAAACTCTGGCTTTTTTTTTTTCGGCATTATCCTAGAAATCCTAATTTATGTTATAGTCCTAATAAAATTGCATGTAACAATAAATTTAAATTCTAATATCTAATCTGTAGGAAAGGGATGTTCAACTGCAGGCCTGATGGCCGGTGTCCTGCAACTTCTGGACATGTCTCTGCTTCAACACACCCGAGTTTCCTAATGAGGTCTTTAGCAGGACTCTGGATAACTTGACTGCATACTGAAGAGGCAATCCAGCCATTTCATTCAGGTCTGCTGGACCAGGGATGAATCTAAAAGCTGCAGGAAACCAGAGGTGAACATCCCTGCTCTAGGAGAAAGAAATACTCTCACTGGTTTCATGTTCATTGTATTAATTAAAATATCCTTTTCACTGGTCTCTTGTGTTCCTCTGTTCTGCATTTGTGTCCTTAACAACACTTCATGACTGAGCTGGCCAATGAGCAGTTAATGTTGTGTCAGGTGAACCATTTCTGAGCTGATTTGGATCATTTTTCTCCTGAAAGACTTATTGAAACTTTGTTTTGATGGAATCGAACAGTATTTCATTTAAAATCTCCTTGATTCCAATCCTTGGACATTCAGACCAGCTTGAAGAAGTGAAATATAGATTCTAAAATTTATTCAGTTATATTAATTTCAGAGGAATTGGTAAGGGTGCCTGTAAGGGAATAGTGAGTATTTCTTGGGATGATTTTTCTTTAAAGCTTATTAAATGTATGCAATAAATTATGCAAAAAGTAGATTTACTGAGCATTTGGACAATATCCTAGTAAAATCAAAAAATAATGATTTATTATTCCTCCACACACCTGTTAAAAGAGTGAAATGCTCACACATTGAGTTGAATTATTTGAATTATTTAATAATTATGGTTGAAAAAAAAAAAACAACTGAAAGAATACTTTTTTTGTTTTCATAACAGGGCCACTAACCTGCTTTGGTACAAAAGTTTAAAAAGTAAAAAGTATACATTTGTTTGTAAAAGCCCACTTTTCACTGAAACAAAAAAAAAAGTGAAATGGGATATGATTATTTTTATCTAAAGCAGCAGGTGCACAGAACAACAGAGAAAGAATTTGGACGAACCAGCTGAGCCGCTGTGATTGGCCCCCGGCTGTCATGGACACGATGAACAACCTCTGCGCTAACAGCGCAAGGCTCTGTTTCGATTTCTGAAGCCCCATTTCTATTTTAAAATGGTTCCCAGTTAGCTGAGTCACACGAGTCCCAGAACGGTTCCGTTGGCTTTCCAGGGTGAAATAAACTGCAGGAACTTTGAAGAAAACTCCACATAGATGTGCACAATGCAGGGCATGTACATTTTGAGCATGTGTGAATATGTAATGCCTTCAGGTAGAGAGAGGTTTCCCCAAAATGTGATTGCAGCTGCTGCAGAGAGAGCAGTTAATACCCAATACATTGGCACACAGGGGAGGATGTGTGTGTAAAGGATACTGCAGCTGTGCCCTCTGTACATTTATAGAGCGAAGGAAAGTAATATTCTAACACAAAGTAAAAAACTAGACTAAGAAAGCTACTCAGTGGCACTTCAGCAATCGGCCGCTACATTCTCATCCAAAACGTATTAGGTGTTTTTTTGTTTGTTGTTTTTTTTTCTTCTTTTTTTTTTTCTTTTTTTTTTTTGCTGTTTGCTAATTTTTACTTTTTAAACTTTTGTACCAAAAATTGTATGTATTTTTTTTAGTTTTTGCAAAATAATAGCGCTTAATCTCAGGCTTGTTACAAATATGTCACTGTTTTACTCAGTAAGATGAGATACATTTATATCATACATTCCATCCACACTGTACAGACAACAGCCTTAAGTACAGATTGAAGAAAATGCGGCTAAAGGAGTAATATTATTTACCCTTTTTATTTACACTTTACAATTATTTACACTATTATAGATAGTGAAGACTAAAGCTTTAGGAATGACATTTGTAATATTTCAAATGAGCTTATGCATGTATTCCAGGGAGATATAAAGTGATAATTTGCTGGCGTTCATATGGGTCTGCTCTATTTTGAAAATTCTAGATCTAGATGGGAACAAAATTCAGTTTGATTGGGTCAAAGGGGCCCTGCTATTATAATCCTAGTTAAGTGGATTGCCTCCTCGCTATAAGCTCCGATCACATGACATCCTTTCAGATGGGTCATTGTTGTAAGCCACTTCTGATAACTTGTGCTAAAAAGTGATATTAAATGTGTCCTTGCAGAACACTGAATATTTCAAATTTATTTTTTATATTTTTATTTTTTGCTTGTTTTAACTTTTGTTTAAAAGCTGTAATCATATAATCAAATATGCCTCAAAATAGTAACAAATTCAGTTTTCTGTTTAAATTCTTCACATCACAGTGTGTGTGTGTGTGTGTGTGTGTGTGTGTGTGTGTGTGTGTGTGTGTGTGT
>NW_006799981.1:461293-477581 GCF_000485575.1 Poecilia formosa | reverse complement strand
GTGTGTGTGTGTGTGTGTGTGTTTGTGTGTGTGTGTCCACTTCTTATGTCAAGAGTTTGGTTTTGGCCACTGGTCAATTATGTAGAGTTGCAGTTTAGAAAAAGAACAAAAAAAAGGTCATAGCAGATAAACTTACTTGTTACATGATCCAGATTAGAAAGACGTTCAAAGGTTTCAGTGGTCAAAAGAGTTTGAAGTTTGAAGTTTGTTTGTTCTGCATAATTTCTTTGCTTGTAACAGCAACAAAGGGCTGAAGGACAGAGAAGAAGGCAGTCATTGTTATCTTTTTACAAACTGCTAAGTGTACTCTGAAGTAAAACAGCCTTTTTAACTGTTGAACTTTGCGTTAAAAACATGCTTTTAGGAAACTTTCTGTGTCAATTGCACTTCTTTTAAAGTACATTCAACTGTTTACGTAATGAAAATATTGAAATGAATCAACTTGCAACCGGATAAACTCTTACTTAGTGCAAACTTTTGAGGCTGTATATTTGCATGTTATATTGAATTGTTATGGTATCTATTATTAGAACTTAACTAAAAGGTTTAAAAACTTTCCGTGGCGAAGCACTCATGACTGATATGGGTCCTATTTTAGTGCAGTCCCAGTACAGTGTCACGTCTAATATTAGTCCTGAACATCTATACAAATTGCACAATTCACATTATGCTGAAATCTCAGGGCCCTGTGATGGACTGGAACTCTTTTCAGAGTGTACCTTTCCTCTTGCCCACTGGTTGCTGGAGGTAGTCACCGGCTCCCCAAGTATAGAATATTGTTGGAAAAAGGAAAACTCAGGCTTGAGGCACAAGAAATAATGGCCTCATTTTTATTTTTGACATGTTAATGTAGGCAATTTATACCTATATTTCAACATTTATAAGCCACTGCTTACATTTTATGACAGTATACGATAAATACCAAAGTTGCCTGCACAAAAAAACCTAAACATGGAAATAAAATCCTGCATATGTGGGGTGCTTTTAATGTATCTGCAGAGGCCCTCCTGCACCCACTGCCTCTGTGACATACGCTCACACAACACACCGTGGGATTCTACAAATCAAATTCCTCTGTATGTGAATAATGAGGTTTAATTTATTTATACGGCGTTGTTTGAGTCTGCTAAGCTTCAGACTGATGGTCACTTTGCCACCTGACAGCTCTGATACAAAGGACCGTTTGCACAGATAAGTATAGTAAAAATGTATGTCAATGAGTTATCACTTGAAATCCTGAGACAAATAATGCATATTTTTTTCAAAACAATATAAAAAGGAGCATCCCACATGTGTTTTGTGGGATTACCATAGAACCCGATACTGGCTGGAAAGCACAACGTCTCCCCTTTCAGGAACCGTTGGGATTTTTCAAAGTGTGGTGGAATTACGGTGCTGCAAATTTGGCTGAATCGTCGGCTCTACGTTCTGTCTGGGATGAAAACAAATGGAAGCTGCTGTTCTCATTAGCTGGTTTGTGAAATGGGTTATGGATGGTTATTCTTTCAGATGTTGCAAAAAAATATATGTTTAATCAAAAAGAGGCGACATACATTTACAATTAGCGTGCAAACCTCCAGTAGTGATGGGATCACCACTTTCACTTAAACCTCAACATAAAAGATACAATGACGGCACATCTCTTAGCATACAAAAATAAGTATATTCATTAGTGTTGCCAAATGAGCATGCTCTGGTCATTGATGTTTGTTCATTAACAGGCTGAATACTAACCACCTGTGGAGCGCTTGACTGGAAAAAGACCAGATATACATGTATACATATGAGGATCCTTCAAAGGATGTTTGGTTTCTAGAACTGTCTTCTTCTGGACTTAGATGTCCTGTTTCTTCTGTCGCACCTAATTCTCCAGTGTGGGGATCACTGTCTCGTGTTCTCTCATGAGCTCTTACCTAACTCCTTGACGTTTCTCTTGTTCCTGATGTTTCCATTGTTTGAGGTGGCCACATCGATCACCACGGCTGTGCTCTGCTGCTTATCGATGATCATAATGTCTGGTGCTGAGCCATTACAATTTTGTCGGTTTATTTTGGGAAACAAACCATGGGATGCAAGCTTTGTGGTTTTCCACTACATTGGGAGGCGATTCCCATGTTGACAAAGGTGTCTCCAGCTTGTATTTCATACAGATGCTTCTGCTACCCTGCCTGCTTGCCTGTGGCTTTCCATGTATTTCCTTCCCACCAATATCTTAGACTCTGCTGTGAGATTGCTTTTGGGGTCTCTATGGACAGCCTGCACCTAAGATATTCCCTGCTCTGGTAGATCTAGGTTTCTGTCTCTTTGGTGCCAAAGTCTGTCATTCAGTCTTTCCGTCTCTAGCCATTTCTAGGTATATATGGTATTCATCTGAGCTCATATATGCAAATATACAATACTGTATATTAATATATAAGGATACAAGCAGCAAACTTGTCAAGCAGGAATTGACAGGACTTATTTTTTTAAACTGGTTTTCTTCCTGCCACAGTTGTTATGGTTGTTCATCCTGTGTGTCTTATTGTTACCCTGTGAATTCACAGCCTCTTTGGGACTGTACCCTGCATCCTGCCCAGTGACTGCTAGAGATGGATGGATATTCTTTCTCTGCAAAAAAAAAAAAAACAATGATTTGTGATCGAGGCTTAACAAAATTTGGAAAAAGCGAATGGATACCTTTATAAGGTACTGGGCATAAAAAGTGTCTGGTGCTGAGTTTAAAGGATCATTAGCAACGGAAACACACATTTCAAAAATATTTTAATGTTCAGCCTTGAGATGTTGGAATTAGCCATCTTCATATTCATTCTTCCTCTGGCCAGTCCTTGCCCCGAACCACTAATCCGCTCCAGATACGCTTTCTTTAACTCTCAGACACACATATACACACACAGCGTGGGCGCTGACAGTCCCTTGAACTGTTGACAATAAGTTGATGGGCTAAAGCCTCCAGTAAACATCTCTGGTGCCACTTCTACCCAGATGGAGCTACTTGGAAAGCACACACACATGCATGCACTTTCCAGCTCTGAGTTTCATTAGTCAGAGTGTTTATGTCTACATTCATGTGGCCTGCTGGCGAAACCTCACCGCTGCACTGCCCTCCTGGGTTGCCTCTGCTAGAGGAGAAATTAAAGACACACACAGAGTGACCACACTTACTGCCTGTGTTTCATGTAGGGACAGCTTGCTTGAGAGTGTGTGTGTGTGTGCGTGTGTGTGAGTGTGTGTGTGTTCTGAATGGCCCCAGTCACCTTTGATGTTAAAACGCACAGTACATGCTGTTCTCATTTGTGATCCCACCCTTCTTACAGCTCTGACACCGTCGTCCAGCCGCCCCAGGGCAGATGGCACCAGGATCTGTGATTGTGTGTGTGTTTTTGTATGTGCACACCCATATGAACATGTGTGCTTTCATAGCGAGGAAAGCGTTGACCTGCAGGTCACAGGCCTGAGACAGGCTTAATTTTTAGCAATTAATCTCCTTCAGACAGGAGAGGCCGGATGACTATAAAAAACCTTCAAATACCATGTCACAAATACACACTTGATCACAGCGGCTGATGATGACAGGCGTCAGGCCAGTGTGTATGTGTGCTTGTGTGTTAATCTGAGATGTGAATATGAGGAGATTAGATGGACCCAGGGATTAAAATCTGGCCTTTACCTCAGAGGATCCTTTCCGGCAGGGACATCCTGATGGACGCTCAGCTGCCCACACACACACACACACGCTCACATCCACATGTAGCACTTGAAAGGTATGCAAGAGAAAAAAACATTTACCGTAGATTAAATCACACAAATGAGAAACCTGAGAAAGTCCATTAGAAGTGTCTCTAGCAGAGCAAAGAATGAGAGACAGATGGAAGACTTCAAATGTTGGGTTAGAGGAAGGTGAAATATAACGTGACGAAAATGTGTTTTTGAATTTTTGATTTCATTAAACTAGGGCTTTAAGGCATCACTCTTTGTGTAATTAATTTAAACAAAGACTGTTTGGGTTACTGAGAAAAATTATTTTTTTTCCAACTAATATTCAAACTGAATATTATTTAATAATATTGAATAATATTATTGAATATGCTCTGTGAAGACAGATCATGCTTCACAAAAAGTTTCAACATTAAATATGATCAAAAAAGACAAAAAGATATATATATTATGTAAAAGACAAAGGACGCTTTTCTACAGCTTGCATAATTGTCTCATAAAAATAACTAAATCAGATGTTTCCTGTGACTTTCAATGGATAAAGTCAGTCTTGCAGCAGAGAAAATACCTATTCGTTTCCCTAGTTAGATCAAATCAGCCTGACATGATATGGCAGCAACTGCCACACCGTGTTTACCTGACCAGCCATACAGTAAGATATTCAAAAAGTGTAGTGATTTATTGTTTGAAATACATAGTATTTGTTGATAAAAGGCAATAATATTGAGTAGTGCAGCGTCATTACTGTGTGGCCTGTGTAATCGCTGGTAAATCCTTTTCTCGTCGTCAGTCTCTTTCTTCCTGCTCATCAGACCTGAGAGTCTTTTTGTCCTTCAATTCAAATGGAAGGACAACATCTTTCATTTCAAAAAATTAAAGATATTTAATATCTTGTGGCTTACAAACACATTGATAAACAAACAGTCAACAAATGTTTCATATATAAATTTAAGAACATTGCTAAGTTGTAGTAACAAGTACTGTTATGTAATTTCTGCCAAATAGAAAATGTGAATTGTGCCGCTCACTGATTGATAATATCAAAACAACAGGTTCTGACAATCACCTAACTATGATTAAGATTGAAAAAAAAAAAAAAAAAGAAAAACAATTAGAAAACTTGGTGTTTTGGTGACAAACACACCTCTGGGATACATAAGTTAACATATGCATATTAATATATCTTTTCTCTTTGCATGGTATTATCGTGTGTGTGCGTGTGCATGATGGGGTGCGTGTGTGTGTGTGTGTGTGTGATTGTGTGTGTCCACTCAATTTTGTGCTGGGTTACATGAGGAGACAGGGAGCATGTTGGAGCTGACAAGGCCTGTAGGGTCAACATCAAGCCAAATCAACTGCACTTGGGATCAACCACTGCTCCAGCTCTGTCAAATTAGGGCATTACGCCAAAACACACACACACGGACACGCACGCACAAACAGCTGTCAGGCACACACTCGTGACTGCCCACTGCCCCGGAAACATCAGAGCACATCTCTGCCCTGAGGTGAGAGTTGCAGCTTGCGTGTGTGTCGGTGTGTGTGCGTGTGTGTGTGTGGGCAGTCACAGGGTCTCTGCGGTGAATACTGGCACACTGAAGCTAAGTTGCAAGAGATTTGTTTTGGTTTGTGATTGTGTGTTTGATGACATTTTTTGCTGTGCTTTGTGATGTTTGAACTAAATGTGTGTAAGAATTTTTCACCTGGTGTCATATCCGTGTATGTATGTGAATAATGCAGATGGTAAGGTGTGTGTCTATTCCGTATGTGGTCAGATCAACGTATATGCTTGTACTGTGTGAGTTCAGATACACCGTGTGTGCGTGTGTGTGCGTGGGTGTGTGTGTTATGCCCCAGGGGTGTCATCAGCAGGCCAGTAATTGGGCATCTGTGCGTAGTCCAGTGGAAGCTAGCCGGTTAACTGGGCTAACTGGGCCAACTCTCTCGTAGTTGTTGCCAGCTGTGCCACTGGATGCCCACTCTGCACTTTATAAGCATCATCATTATTTCAGCTTCACACACTCTACCCTGACTGGGCACCAGGATCGCTTCATCTCCACCTCTCATCCGTCTCTGCAACAGAGGGAGTGTTGACAGTGTGAGAATGGTATCATATCTTCAGTGAAGAAAAGATAGTCCTTTCATTTCTGCTTGATGTTGAAAAGTTCTACCTTGTCAAAGTAGTTTTAGTCAGCTGCAAATAGCTTCTCCATGCTATGGAAAATAAGTTGACATTGTCTATGTTAGAGTCACAAGTTATGCTTACAAGCGCAAAATCCATGGGATTGAAATGTGTTTGGACTAAGGGTGTAATTCACACCTGGCACAGAGTCTGCTTCCCTGTTGGTTCGAACCTTTTGTGCAGGTATGAATACACTCATGAGACTCCTGGTGCAGACCAAACAACTGGACCAAGACCAACATTGCAAAATTGAAAGTTGCTCATTGCGAAACCTGAGCTGCTCTTGACATTCAAAAAGATATTTAAGTTATAATATCAGCACAAACATAGCTGGCAGAACTTCCATGTTTGTTTTTTCCAGGTCTGTGCTCATTCCCACCTTGTCTTTCTGTCAAATCATCATTATGCATTTGGGGTTGTTTATAAGGGGTAGTTCACTTGCAAAATGTTCAATGTGAAAGCAAACCAAACAAAAATAATAATGTCTGCTTTTGGTTTGGACCAAACAAATGGACCAAGGAACTTTCCTGGTGGGAATACACCCTAAATAATCTGAATGCATAGTTTATGTGGGCACAAAATTAACTAAATCTCTCGCAGTTCAGAACAGGTCCGGCTGTGTTGGAAACTCAAGAGCTCTGGCATCACCATCCCCTCACCATCGGCAACGCTATCACGCCCTTCCTGCATCCAATATAATTTTAATGTGACTCCAAAACAAATAATCAGAGACAATATTAACTTGAAGTCATTTCATCAGTACGTTAATTTCTGCTTCTTGCTTTTGCTTCTAGACATTTTTTACAGGTTCTGCCACCCCTACCAACCAATCAAAATGCATCAAATCACCTAAGCATGTGGGAAGGGATTAAATCCTGGGATGTTTCACACGTGGCACTTAATCTAGTCTATGTTCTCACCAAAATGCAGCAAGAGATTCAGATCATCTGCACAAAAGCAATAGAAACTTTGTGAACATTACTTATAAATTACATTTTTCCTTTCTAATGCTTTCCTAGATGACTGATCATACTGTCATGTCATAAAGGAGGACTGACAGTGATGCTGCATGTGCTTGTTCTTATAAAAATGTTCAAAGCTCCAGCTGAAGTATTGGAAAAACTATTCTTCTTTTGCTTGAGATGTTAAAGTTTTAAGAGGAAGAGTGTATAACAAAAAATGAGCTGCCAGTATTTGTTTTCATTTCTATTAGTCAAATATAGCATCAGGAAAGGTATAGTTACATTCAAAGCTGCACATGTTTTTATTGTTTTAATAACAGTTTTGAGTTTAGTTGTTTAACCAAAATAAAAAAAAATTAAAAAATAACATCCGGTGCTCAAACAACAAAGTTACAGGTTTCTACTGCGGTCTCTGGAAGCCTGCGTATGCGTGTGTTTGTCACTGATGTCCGGCAGCCAGCCCCCTATGACAGATCAGGGCATTCAGGCCAGTGACATTCCTCCAGAGCCCCAGATGCATCATGGGCCAGTGGTGTGAAAAATGCTGGTCGGCCTGATCCACTCAGCCGCAGATGAATGGAGCGCTCAGTGCACTCACCCATAGATGAATGGAGTGATCTGTCTTGTCAGTGGAGGTCGACCGAGAGGTTACAGTATCCAGAGTATACCTGTGTGTGTGTGTGTGCGTACCTTTGCTGACTTGGGCAACAAACATGCATGTACACCATTTGGAGACATAGAGAGGAACACGTCTACACGGAGACATATCTCTCTTGTTTGTGTTCTGCTTGTTTTCTGTTGCTTGGTTGTGACTCAATAATAAAACTCTGATATAGTCCATTCTTTATCATTACCTAATTTTGTTAGGTAATGATTTACACCTACTATTTTATCTGTATCCATAGTTCTTGAACTGTGGTAAAATGACATGCCTTTAGTGGTATTATTTGCAAAGCACAGCTAAGTTAAAAATAATTATTAGTATCCCTAACAGATTTACATTTATATTCACTCCATCAAGAGGCGGGTATCTCTCAAATTATATTAAAATGTAAGTAATAGTTATAGAAGTAATAGTCTGTCAAATCTTTGTTGGTGTTACAGCAGTCAGGCTTTTATAATCACTGGCCAGCTTTTTGCATGGTTCCACAGGTATTTTCATGATTTCTCTTATGAGCTTTAGAAATTTGAGATTTGAAAGTTTTCTTGCCATCACCCTTATCTTCATTCACTCCACAGATTGTTCACATGGAAGTCAGAATTTTGGCTGTGATGCACAAAAAGTAAATACTTTTACTTTTTGGACCAACATTGTCTCTAATACAGTTGATGATGGTCAATTCAAAAATTTACTTTATTTTTTTAGGTTCTTTGAATACACTAATGTTGAAAAAGACTACATGAACGAGTTTCATAATTTGAATAGCATTATTTTGAAACTTCCAAAAAAAAACAAACAAAAAAAATATATATATATATGACACTGGGTAATGATTCATTTTTTACAAAAAAAAATACATTTCCGCTGCAGATATACTGTATCTTATTGCATCAATTATATCACCATTGATAACATGTATCAAAATGGAAATAGGCACATAAAACAGTGCCTTATTGATCCTGAGTTTGTCCCACACACAGGCTTCCATCCAGAACGGGCAGCCTATCTCCTCAGCCATCAGCCCAGAGCTCAGCGCCCCGAGCTGTGCCTCTGACACGTCTATATGTTTTTCCTGCTGACCTTTTGTCGTCCTTTCTGCCACAGCCCATAAAGCATAAGCTGATATATGAAGGCAATTTTTAGCGGTGCCACTTGTATCTGAGTGATTGCGTACGTTTTACATTTGGGGCGCCTGCCACCTTGCCACCACACCTCTTTCAGATCTCTCTATTTGGAAAGCGGACAATCTGGGGATGGGGTTGCAAAAAAAAAGGTCCAGAAGGGATGAAAGGATCAGTGAATGCGATGCCAAATACACACATCTGTCTACTCCTAGGGCAAGCAGTCTGTTGTGTGATAGACCTATACAGGCAGGCAACAATTAAAGAACCCTCATGAAACAAAAGGGAAAGTAGGATATTCTAAAAGTTTTTTTCCTAATTCAACATTTGTATAATTGTTTTTTTATGGTACAGTAGGTTGTTCTTTAAAAAAATAAAAATCTTTTTGATTGTGTAACTTGCTTTGATTGGCAGCAGTGTACAGATTGCATCACTTTTGAGTACATATGTATGTATGAACCTATGGATATAAATGTTTATTAGTCTTTGACTTTTTCTGTTTCATCTTGAATTCCAGGCAGAATAAATACTGAATCTCAATTGGGCATTCCATGGTAAATACAATAACGTTTATTAAAAAAAAATCTGATTTTCTTTAAGATTTGACAAAAATGTTCGATGAAAACATGAGAAAATGTTTTAAGTCTTACTTTTTTTCACTTTCAAACGTTCTCATTTACTTTGTATTACAATGAATTAAAAATTTTCCTTTTTTGAGCAACATTTTTCATTAAATGTGTCTGTGTGTTTCCTAATGTTTTTAATATAAATAACAGGGTCATTTTGACTAGTATTACATTATATTTCTTTGGGACACTGACACTCAGGCTTGTTAGCATTTTAACTGTTGTTTGAATAGGTGACAATTTGCCCCTTTAGGCTCTTATCACACCAGCAGAATGAGCTCATTAGCTTGTTAGCATGGATTTGTGCTAAGGGGGTTGTATGGGATGATATGTTGTTAACCGAAGCCATCAATTAGGAGTGTGTGGTACATTAGCTTGAATTTTAGAAGAAATCATTTGCATGTTTAAAGCACTGATACTCATTTCCAATTATTTCAAGATGCATATGTGTGGGCTTGTGTTGAGATCAGGGTGAGGTGTCATATTTTCAATGATCTGCCTAAAACAGAATAATATAAAAAAAAATTAAAAAGAAAAATCTTGCCTTTAAGGAGGAAAACTGTTCTTTTGCCCCCTTTTTTATTTTTCTTGCTCTGATCTATTTACACAAGCAGCTACAAGTAGTTCTGTTCTTTACTATATCCTTTTCAATTGTACCATTTTGACCCCGACCCGTGGATCAACAAATGGAAATGAAAAAAAAATAAAATAAAATAACTATGACATGCATGAATACAAACATCAGCTCAGTTAATTAAAATGAGGCTTCAGAAATAGCGGTTTAAAAAAAAAAAACTATTTTCAGTTATATTTGCATTTGTATTATAAGTTCATGCAACATGACTGTTTTCCTTTTGCAGTTTGTCTTTGCTTCTCACTAATATCTTCAAGGATCAAAGGCTTTTCCTCCTCGAAGCATTGTGTGCCTCCCAGGACCACAACAGAACAAGTTTTGCACTATTGCCAAATTTGTAGAGAAGGGAATTAGCTATTCCAGGACTTATTTGACATCAAAAAGGGGGAAGTTCCACTGAGGGCACAGATAAAAGAGGTGGCCCACCCTGACCAGTAGCTACTTAAAATATAAAATATGTGTTTCCATTTTACACATCAAAGCCTGGGTAATGCAACTGAGGCAAAAGAGAATACTCTCAGCTTATCATCACAAGGATAAAACAATAGCAGTGCAGAGCAACCAAAAGGTATTTACAGCCCTTCTTGTCTTTTACATGTTGTTGTGATAGCAGACATATCCTAAAGTATAGTTATCATTTCTAAAGAAAACAAATAAATACATAAGATGGACTATTTTGACGAATTGAAAACAATTTATTCATTTGACATAACATAGACAGAATTAGTTACTCCAGTTGCATCATAGTTTGTTGAAGTATCTTTGGCAGTAATTGCAGCCTTAAGTCTTTTATGTTATTGAATGTATGCCCTGTTCTTACCAGTTCACCTTTTTTTTTTTTCCCCTTTAAATGCACATCAGCATTACCTTTGTACCGTGGGGATTTAAAGTCCCTGTTGAGAAAGACAGACATGATAATGCAGATGTCTTATTGAAAACTTTATTAATATGTGAGGTAATTACTATGTCCTTAATGATGCACTCACTGTCACTTAAATAATCGAGGTGCTTAACTTTTGATGTGTTTATACTGAAATAAGCCCATCAAGCACATGTCATCTGAAATAGATTTGTCAGTCAATGATGGATAAGAGAGAGAGAGAGAGAGAGGGAGAGAGAGAGAGAAAGATGAATTGACACATACAAATTGCAGGAGAAGTGTGTTACATTGAGTAGAACGATTTTTAACAGCAATGGTTTATAGTGATTAATATATGTTTGATGTTATTGCACTAAAAAAAGAAAACAGGTAATCCAACTTTTAAAAAATTTAATACGAGTAATTAAATTAAGTTTATCCAAGTAAATATTATCAATTTGTCATGTTAAACAAGTGTGAAGAAATTAAGTTTGGCAAACTTAATTCAAGAAAATATAACAAATAAACTCAATTGTTTTAAGTTGGAGCAAGGTTGCTTTGAGCCGCTGACTTGCAGATGAGCATCCATCCACCATTAATTGCAGCTGTTGACTGAAATCCCTCATTCTGCTTGTGGCGACAGCAGAGAGAAAAACTCACAATCCTTTTCTTTCCTCTTCCCAAAAAAACAACTTTGTGTTGATCTGTTAAAAAAAAAGTCTCAGTAGATTGTTGTAAGAAAACATAAAAATGTTAAAGGACTGTATTGTTTTATTTGTCTGATGCAAGGTACATGTGTGTGTTGGTGTGTGGATATGGTTTGTGCGTGTGTGTGTGTGTGTGTGTGCTTGTGTGACCAGGTGAAGGCTTTAAGCAAGTGCTGAGCTTCGACCTGGTTAGTGTTGGAGCCAAAGTAACCTAAAGGCTAGTTAAGCTCTACATGACACTGGCCCAACTCTAACAGCTGTGGTCTGAGCAGCTCCACCACACACACAAACACACACTTGTTTACACACAAAATGAGCACAGTCTCAAACTAGTTACACTTTATCTCTTTCCCTCTCCTTTTTGCCTTCACTATATGCACTTGTTTTGCACTCATTCATAAATAAGTCCTTCTGAAGGCTGAGGATGTATTATTTCCTTTTCTCTTTATGCCTCCCACACACATGTCATACACACATGCCAAAAAGCATTGCATGTTGCCACTATAAAAATGCAAATCCACCTGCTTCTTGACTCCTTGCTGCACGTATTTTTTCCTCCATTTTTTTTTCCACTGACTTCATTAGAGTGGAAGCAGAACCTGGGTGACAACTTTAATTACAGGTGTGCGCACACACACTGGGAGCTATTTTCTCCTGAGTCGACCTAATCATCATCAATAGCCTCGTCATCGCCACCACCATCCGCCCCCACAAGGCCATCATCCTGGGAGCAGATGAGGTGCCTTAAATTCATGCATGTATAAGTCAACAGATATAGGCAGATATAAAACTGAGACTAGGCTGGATGTGACTTTTCAAGATGCAAAATGTTAAAATAAAGAGGTGTGAGGGGTGAGAGAGTGGGTGATGGTGTGGAGGTGAAGGAGGGTAGTGGTGGGAGGTTATTGTCGGGGTATAATTGCCTGGAGACGGTGCAGAAATAAGCCCTAATGGTCACTAATCCAAGCCTGGAGAGGGCCTCTCCACAGTGCTCCACTGAATGCTGGTAATGGGCTTCCAGCTCTGTCACTTACATATGCATAGATCTTTCACCATTAAAGCTTGTTTGAATGACAAATATGGGTAGTTGTAAAAAATGATAAAAAAAAAAGTGAAATGGGGAAGAGAGAGAAAGAAATGGAGAGAGTGATGGAGGAAGATTTCTTCTTGGCTGGCAGTAATTTGGCAGCCGATCAGGAGCCTGTCCTTAAACCTCATTAGCCTATTGTTCACCTGATGCCGACTGGAGACACAGAAGCACAGGATGCAGCATGAAGTGGCCAGAAAAAAAATGGACTTGTTATCTAAAATATGCTTTGATGATTCTTTATTCAAAGTCCTTTTTGATTTTCTTGTTTTATTTCTTTGTCTTTCAAAAATAATTACCTACTTTATTTAAATGTTGCTCTTGGAATGGTTGCCTGTGAGTTTTTCAATTTTTCCCATTATCTTCTGCAAGCAGTGTGGCCTCACGGGTTTTAGGGAGTATTAATATTTTTTGTTTTATAAAGCGTTATTATTTCTGAGCACAACTCCTCCAGACTAGCGGTAGTAGCAATTAGCAGACACCTGGTGGAACTTAATATCTGCTGAGCTCATTATACAAAATGCTTCTCAAGCCCAATGCTCCTAAGAATGATTGTAAACAGGATCATGGAGCAACACTGTTGTGACAACTTGTTGAAGGCAGAGTGTCAAAAAGAGTAGGAGCTTCTTAAAGAGACAGTGGCAAATTTTGAGTCGCCAAATTGTGAAATCAATTTTTTTAATGTTATGTTTGATGTAGACAGGTAACATCAAGGTAACATCAGGTCATATCATAACAAACGAAGGTAACATAAACACCGTGTGCCTGGAAAATAATAGATGTTCTTACAAACACACAAAAGTATTTGGGCAGCCTAGCTAAAGTTATGGCTTGAATAAGGTTTAGATGCTCATGTGTGGCATTAAACAGGTGAGGCATACTCCAAAACCATCCAAGTAAGAGGGACCCAGAATTCCTATTATTTGTATCTGGAGACATCAAATAGCAGTTTTTCTCAAAAAGCCAGATATCACATTTTGGGTGTGATTCGTTTTCATTTAGGATGTGGTTTTTTGGAACGGCTTTATTCTGTCTTAATGAATAAAATCATCAATTGAGATTAAAAAAAATGTTTTGATAACCTATGACACTGAAATCTGAAAAAAAAAACAAAGCCAGAAGAAGTTTGTTAGGTAACAAATACGTTTAAATAACATGCAAACTTCAACAAATGCTGTTTACCTGTTAAATAGAGAAATTGTGTCTCTAATGAATTTGTCTGTTGGAAAACAAACTACACAGTCGCCGTATTGAATCATTGAGGGGCTGGATGGATTGTCCAGGACATAGAGCAGTTTGTTAAGTGACCTTCTGTCCCTCACAGACTCAAACATCTCCAGGTTCTGTGCAATGATTTTTCTGTCTTTATGAATGACTTTATTGATTATGCTGGCGTATCTCGCTCAGATGTTGCTTCCCCCAACAGACCACAGCACAATCAATGGCATTCTCAACTGCAGAGGGTTTGGAAGTTTTCAGCACTTTGTTGCACATAATCTTGAATCAGAGGTTAAGTTGATAGCTTGTAAATTTTCTATTAGTGATGAAACGATGTAACTCAGATCAAGTGATCAAGTGAAGAAGTATTTTTTGAAAATTTGAAGTTTGACAACATTAAGATCTGATCCGACCCACATAATATGAGATAAAACGTTACAAATTTCACTGCAGGTTGCTACACCTGTCTCTTAAAGATGGGGTTCAAGTATCTCGATGAACTGAAAGTTCCTCTGAAGTAATGTGGACGTTGCTGAGGAGGTTTGCTGAGACAAAGCAAATCTCTTGATACATGACTGACAAGGTCTATCATCCAGAGTTAGTTTAAAGTACACAAGCTGATCCTACACATAAGTCAATTTCCGATGCTCCAGGTATCACTTTACTTATCACTCTTGGATGGCACTCTAAGATTTCAGAACATTTTGCTGAGAGCTTGCTTGAGGAACTCTACATATAGCATTATATTATCAGTTGGTAAGAAGATGCTTTCCAACAAGATTACTTTGTCTGACTAAGTTTCTTTCAGGGAACTTTTTTTTGTTTATTTCCATCCATTCATGCAGCCTATGTACTGGATCATGGTCAACATTATCCAGTTTCTTCTGTGATGTTTCCAAGGCCGTCCTCGACATAAAATGTCCTTTCATGATGCCATATCCTACCATTCCTTTTCCTTGTGGGATTTCTGTTGTGTCAGACATTCATCTTACCATTGATTTGTGATTTCTTCCTCATGGGCGTTCAGTCACAGGCTCTCAATCCAGTAGTGCAACTTTGTGATGTGGTGAAAGGGTGAGATCACTGATGTGCAGCTGAAAAATCTGCATCGATTATGTGAGATTTTGTCTAATCTTGACAATATAATATAAGCGGAACGTTTCAAGTAACTTTTATGATCTATGCCAAAAAATATAGTTTTCTGCATCGTAAAATCTGTTACCAAGTTCAAGTAAGTCATACCTAGTGAAACTTTGGTAAGCTGTATCTTCATTACTTGCTTTGAATTCTAACTTAGAGCAATTAAAGTTTATTTGTACAGGAATAAAATGGACCATCATTGCACTTTTGTCTGCAGTGGTGGCTTGAGTGAAACATGCATAGATGTCTCAAGCATAGATCTATCAGGGAAAATCAAGGCAATGATAACTGAAAGGAACTTCACACAAATGTACAAAAGAATAGATTTAACTAAATGTACCACAATACTGTTTATAAATGACCTGCATTGTCATCTTAAAATAAATCTGTCCTCTCTGAAGGAATCAGGGTGTTTCTCTTTGACATCACAACATACAACTGCTAGTCTTAACCCCAACATAAGTGTGGCTTGTACTACCATCAAAACATGTCACCACATGCAGGTAGGTGCAGAGGGAGCGGGTGGGGGAGGAGGTGCTGGGGGTGCTTGAGCACTTGCCCTTTTTGCTCCTTGCCCCCAAGTGCCCATTTGGTCAATTTATTATTATTATTTTTATTTTTTTTTATTTTTTTGTATTATTTCCTAAGCCCTCTTCTGACACATAATAACATGTACTAAAATTATTTGTATTTATTTATTTATTTATTTATTTATTTATTTATTTTTTGTTGGGTATTTTTTGTACAAGCCTTCCGGTCACCTTGCTACCTTTGACCTTTTGCCCGTGACGCATGACGCAGTTGTCTCTCGCGCAGTGAGATAAGGCGGCTAATTGGAGCTCAACGTAGCGAACGTTCCAGATTACAGAAGAGTTTTTTAATTTAAAAAAATAATATTTTTTGGTGAATAAAGTGGAGTAGACTTGCTTCTTGTCAGATGACTGAAAACGTTGAAGTATCGTTTCTGCTTCAGCACGGAGTAGCGATTTAAGCAGAGAGGTAATGAAATACAGCAGACACTAACAGGCCTCTGCGTCTGGCTTACTCTGAAGAACTACTGAGGGGAGGAGACAGCCAGGTGAGGAAAAACTGTTCTTTTCTATCGATTCAGTATTTTATCATACAGACATTGGGCTGCTGTTGTTGTGCTATCAGCTAGCTGCTAGCTAACGACTTTGCTAGCAAAGCTAGATAACTAAAAAGCTTCTTCCTTGTATCGCTAATGATATCAGTCATTCTTCAGTATTGATTATGCAATAGGGGCACGTCGCCCGTCTAAAACCGATCATCTCCATAATAATGTACATTGCATTTATTCTAGCGTTAGGTAAATGTATCTTGAAATAGAATAGCACTTAAATAAAAGTCCAACAAGGA
>NW_006799981.1:439241-460844 GCF_000485575.1 Poecilia formosa | reverse complement strand
TGCATTAACAATTCAAATCTTGCTTTTTTTTTTCTTCTTTCTGCAGTTCCACCTTAAAGCAGATGCAGCTCTGCTTTCCTGAATGGACCATCTTCATCTCCACTGCAGTAGGAAACAGGCAGCTCTTTTTTACATATTACAGTACACTAAAAGGTTTGCATTGTGCCCTTGTTTATATTTTTAATAGTGTCATTCTGTAAAGACAATATGTCTGGTGGTCCAACTCTGATTTACATATCGTGCTAAATTGCGGGTTTGAATATTGCAATACTTTTCTATAACAAAATAGACCTGCAGAAAGAAATTACTCATAAATACCTTGCATATGCATAGTTGTATGTTCTTTATAGAGATTTTTCTTAGCTTTGATTGCAAAATGACAACATTTTGTAATTTATCATTGTTTTTTTTAAACTCTGAAAACTTTGTGGCTTTAATATTCTGTCCTAAAATGCAGCTAGATGTGCCCTTTTTTTTTGAGCACCTGCCCCTTTAGTGGTCTCTGCACGGCCGTGACCGCATGGATCCAGGGACACTTTGGAAATGCGTCACTTTGTAACATTTTTTTTCTGCTTGGTGTCTTAGCACTACTTCCAGACCAAATGTGTCACTCTTCTAGAACATAAAAAGGGAATCTGCTCTGAGCTTGGATGTGTGCAAAGTACATGAGTTCAAGGACATACAGGCCCTTATGTGCAGGAATGAATGTACCTGGATACCAAGATAAAGTGGTTCATATTTCACTACTACTTCTCCAATGCTGGGACTCTAATAGCAAAGATGGGTTTCTATGATACAAATACCAGAATATGACTGGCATGGCTTTATTTTCTGCCTCTGTGTGTCTTAGAGTGTGTGTATTAATGTGTTTTGCAGAGCAAAGCACAGATATCTTTGTGAACAAATCTGTCACATAATTTTAGACTACACACAGTTACACACATCCAAATTTGCACATCTTTGTTTTATTTTTTTTTCCATATTTGTGGTGCCCATAAGTGACACACAGACACACACACAAATGTGCACACTGAGTGCAAGTAGTAATAGATATCCAATAGCTGGGAGCTGTGGAAGGGTCCCGCTATATCTGTCAGCGCTGCCTGGCAAAGGCGCGGCAAGTTCAGATGCTATCACCACAAACGGCTGCATCAAAAGATTTAGTGTCCTCGCCATCCCTCCCACCCTCGAGCATGGCCGTGCGGCGCAGTCCGCTGGGCAGAACAACAAGAAGGAGGGGAGGGATGCCGAAGAAAGACGACAGGCAGGGAACAGATAAGAGGGAAGCGACAGCAATATGAGCCAGGGGAGAGGTTTGAGGTGGAGGACAACAGAGAAAGGGGGGCTGAAATAAAAGAGGTGGAAGAAGAAAGGGAGAAGAAGCACTGTGGCTTTTCTTTACCACCTCATGAGCACCTCTTGAGAAGCCAGGTTCATGAAAATTAGCAAAAAGCAACACTAATTGTAGCAAGCAACATCAAAAACGGCTGCATGTCCATAAAAAATAATTGTGAATTTCCTCATTGCATGGTATGCCAGAAAGAGAATTGCATAAGAAGCCTGAGCCAGTACTCAATCATTAACTCAGAAACAGCTGCTCCCTGAAGACTTTCAGACATTGCACTTTTATAGAGTTATTCTCTGCTAACTATTGTCAATGCTTAACTTTAATCACTCTAAAAAAAACAAAAATCACATAGACTCAGAAAACTGCTGCAACCACCTGATGCAGGGCATGAAAACTTGAAGCAAAATATAAATTTACTTTACCTTTAGCTTAGAGAACACACATGACCTTTGCTGCATATGCAGTCCATTTCACTGTTGTCCTGTACTAAGAAGGTCCTGGGTTCAAATCCCCGCCTGGGGCCTTTCTGCTTGGAGTTTGCATGTTCTCTCCATGCTTGTGTGGGTTTGCTCCTGGTACTCCTTGGGTTCTTTGAACGCCAACCTGCATTGAGGACAGTGTGGTTTTGTTTCAATTAGATTAAAATATTATACAAAAGTAAGAATGTCTGCTTTTGTAACAGAACAAATACATAAAATCAGACAAGCATAAGGAGTTTCCTAAAAATACTACACACAAATGTATTTATTAACATAGAAAACATTCATATTTGCCAATTTAATCTTACATTATTTATGATAATAAATCAAGAGTCGCTTGGGAGCAAAAGTGGCTCTTTGTAGGGAGCAGTACAGGAAAAAGCACCCATACTCTATAATGTATAAATACATTATAGAGTATGGGTACATTATAGAGTGTATGTACTTTATGATTTTCTTTCAGCTGATGTTAGCTTGAAAACACTTTACAGTTCTCTATTAAATTTTAGAGGAGCAAACATATTGTCACATGAAACTCTCAGTTGGTATTTTATATAACATATTGTAACAACTATGTAAATCTTTGATTTTCAGTGACTATAAAGAAAAGCTAATTATGGCTTTTCATTAGCGTTAGCTCAAAACACTATGCTAATAGTGAACGGGAAATCCAAGTAGAAATGTTCTGTATGCAGGTTATGTAAGCTATATAAATATAACGTAAGAATCACTTTAATTCCAAGACAAGTGCCAATTTGGGTAAAATGAAAAACTTTTACAGGTACAGTTTAGTTGAAAACTATTGATATTTTATTTTTTAGTCAAACACAAGCAATGTCAAATATTCAAAAATAATTAGATTTTTCTTGCTGCACACTGAAATAAAAGTGATGTCATGAAACATTTTAAATTGGAGAACTTGTGTTTTATATGTACCAAAGAAGTGTTGTTAAAAATGTACTAAAGCTTTTGTGTTGCATCAAGCAAAAAAGTTAGAATGGACCTTAAAATGCGTATCAGTTTAGCAATGAGGGTGGAGGTCAGGATGGGGTGGCGAAAGGAAGGAGGAGTGAAGAAAGGTTCAGATTTCTTTCCCTTTGGGTCAGCTGCTAATCACAACCCTCCTGAGACCTTGCTATCAAATACACCCTGCACAGAAACACACACAGAAACACACACACACACACACATTGGAGACACCGATTCCGCTGCTCTTGAATAACCTCACCGGGGGCGAGTGACGAAGAAGGGATGGAGGCAGGGAGAGGAGGGAATTGGGGCAAAATCATCCTCCCTATTTAGAAAGGAAGGGAGGGAATCAGCATGCCCTTTGAAGCTTTCCTCGCTCAACCAACACACAGCTACGGGGCTGCTGCCTTGTCGAGGATTTCTCCTAGATGTGTGTGTGTGTGTGTGTGTGTGTGTGTGATTTTTTTGCATTTCCCACCTTGTAAGATCCATTTTTCCAATAAATATTACATAGTGAGGACCATCTGTTCCTTATTGGGCCCAAAGCCTGGACCCTATAAGAGGAAGTGCTGTTTTTGGGGTAGGGGTTAGGGTTAGAACTAAAGTGTGAATTGAGTTTAGGTTAGGTTTAGGAATAGGCATCTACTGGTAATGGTGAGGTTTAGGGTAGCAGTCAGGATTAGGCTATATAAGTGAATGATAAATGAATGGAAGTCAATGTAAAGTCCCTGTGAAGATAGAAAGACATACTGTGTGTGTGCACGTGTGTGTGTGTGTGTGTGTGTTGAAAGACCCTCCCGTGGAGAGAGACGGTGAGGGAGAGAGCGCAGCAGCCCTGATTAAATGCTGGAGCCGTCATGCCTGCGAGCCAGCCAGGAGATTAATATCGGCGTAACCTGTTACTTAATTCATTATGGGGATACAGGCTAATTTGATTTGATATTATTTTAATAAAGTTCTGTGATATCCAAGATTGTTTCAGGCTATCAAAATAATTTTCCAGTTATTACAGTTCGTCAGGCAGGTCCCTTTGATAGCACTGGTTCACCAGGCCTGTCCTGAATACATTACAGCCCCCCACTCCATCTCCATACAGACACACACACACACACACACTTTTTCCCTAGAACTCAATCCACACAAACACACACACACACACTTTTAAATTCTTCTCCAAAATCTCCTAATTTCTTCTTTGTATGCGTTAGGAACACAAACCTAATTGGATAAGTGAAAAGTATTATGGGAAATTTAGCAGACTTTTAAAAAGCAGTGAGTGGCAGGTTGAAGCTCAAATGAAACTCAGGTATGCACCTCGACCCCTTGAACCTTTTGCAACCATTACAAGGTGTGTATGTCTCCACTAGCTTTGCACGATTGATGATGATCTTATCCATTTTTCTTTACAAAACAAATTCAGTTCAGCTTGGATGGAAAGTCATTGTATAAATGTCCTCCAGTCAAAATCCTTCCTTTGTGGATCTGATTATCTATTTCTTGTGTTGTCTTGCTGAGGTGATGCCCTCCCAGAGTTTTAAGTCTCTGACAGATTTTTTTCATGGATTGCCTTGTGTTTAACTCCATCCATCTTTCCATCAACTCTGACCAGTTTTCCTGCCCCTATACTGAAGCATCTCCACAGTGTGAGGCTGCCAGCCTGTTTCACAGAGGGGATGGAAATCTCATTTGATCAAATCACCTTCTTCCATACGTGCTGTGTAATCTATGTGCATGGCTTGTACCAGAGTCCAAACATGGCCTTTGATGGCTTTCCTCCAACACTGACTGTCTACTTGACAATTTCTTGGAGGTCAAATTTGAGGAGTCCATGACTAATACCCATCTTGTTCAAACATTTCCCCACTGGAGCTGTGGATCTTTGCAGCTCCTGATGGGATTACCTCGGACGTCGTCAGCTCAGGTGGACAGGTATGGTAACTTTGCAGCTGTCTTGTACTCCTGAACAGTGCACCCTGAGATATTCAAGAGTTTTAGATTAAGTTTGGAGTTTAATAATTTATGTGCATCTTTCGTTAGAATCTAAAACAGGAAACGGATGATAATACAGCTGGAAACTTCAATCACATAAGGTCAAAGTTATACTGACGCTCTCAAATACACACTATGACTCCATTAATATTTGGGTAGCCAGGAGTTTTTACTGTTGATAAGCATCAGGCTTCAGAAATTATGGCTGATCAATCCTATTGGTAA
Source organism: Poecilia formosa (assembly GCF_000485575.1). NCBI lineage: Eukaryota > Metazoa > Chordata > Actinopteri > Cyprinodontiformes > Poeciliidae > Poecilia > Poecilia formosa. The sequence continues at coordinate 455,834 of NW_006799981.1, read as the reverse complement.
AAACTTTAAAGGGTTTGGACAATTGGCTCAAAACACAACTTTTGAACCAGATCAGAAGCCATTCCAGATGCCAAATGTCAGCCTGCTGGATTAATCTAAAAACCAGCGTTGATGTGGATTTTTCCTCCGCGTCCTGCTGGAGCAGATGGAAATGAAAGTTACTTTTAAACGATATGAAAAAAAAACATGGTTACTTCTTGTTTACTTATTTTGATATAATTTATTTGAGTATATGAAGTAACTAACAACCTGAAAGTTTAGTAGAGCTGCATGAACCTAAAACTCACGGGAGCAGCCATAAGTCCTTCAGGTTAATATGATGTCAAAAACGTAGCTGGGATGTTCATGTTTACATCTCTAGCTAATGCTAAACAGTTACATACTGAGGTCTTACCCAAAAGATGTACACCCCACCAAAAGTGAAAAGTTGGATTTTTTCAAACAGGTCAAAGGAATTGCAATAGGTTTTCCTCTTTGAGTAAAATAACCATATTAATAGGACATCAGGAAATAGTGCCAAGTTGTTAAATTATATAAGAAACTGTCCAATGCTTAGACCAGCTTCGACAAAAAGAAATCTAAGCTGATACTTAGCCATGTAGGTCAAGATCTTTCCACAGCAACACTTCTTTGACAAGACAAAAATTGTACTGGTTAATTGATGTTAAAATACCAGACAAAGCCCCTTTAATCAAAGCTTTCGTTTTCTTTTTACCTCTGCTTCAGTCGCTGCCTTTTTCTCCCATCACCAATGTCATCCATTCATTATTAAAGCTCCCCTTGCCTTGTCTCTCCTGTGTTCTGCTCTATTAGAAACCCTTGTATCAGCTGCTCCGGGCTATAGAAGGACAGAGTAGGAAAAAAAAATGAAGACATGTTCGGCTCTTTGCAGGGGGCGTGTAAGTCGCCTGTCAGCCTGTAATCACTGTGTCCGCGACTCTGTATGCTAATTCATTTCCCCATACTGCTGACTAGGACATGCAATATAAATGAAGTTTGTTGGACTGCACAAGGGCTGACTTGAATAAAAGATCAGGGTCCTGAGGAGATTCGGGCTGTTATTAGCCATGTGGAAATTCACATTTACACCACCAGAGACCTAATGTTGTAATGAAAGCCTTTTTACATGGAAATTGGCATCTTTATCCCTGTCAGGGACGGATTAGCATGGCTGGGTCTACATTGTACAACAGCAAAGTGAAGGATGAAAACTGCAGATGGAAAAAATAAATTACATTAAAACATCCTTTGGCTAAAATATTTTTTGTGATCCTTTAAGTAATGCTTATTGCCAAAGAATCCAGATGCAGACTGTTATCTTTATATAAATATGGGAAGAAGAACTGCCACTGATTGAGTGCCTGTCTTTACCATGCAGCTAATATTCTCTATGACGATGCACTTAGCTGGTGAATGAAATCAACCCGTAGCCAAGGTTACTTGCAAGACCCATACAACAAGTAATAGCAGAGCGACTCTTTAGTGTTGAGAACTGAGAGTCAATCAGACCAATTAACACTGCAATATTTTTAGTCACACTAAGGGCGACTTGGCTACATAAGAAAACGTAAATAGTTCTAAGCAGTGGGTAGAGTGGTTCATAAAATACCAGGTTCAAACTGTCTGGCTTGGTTGTGTATGACAAATATTGATGTTACAGAACAAATTCATTTGAAAAAGTGTGTTTATGGAAACAGTTGCATTTTAAAAAGTAACAAAAAAGCAATTACAGAAGCCAGGGACATTCAAAGTGACAATAAAGCCTTTTAAGTAAGACCATCAAAACAATATAGCATTCTGATTTCAACTTTAGGCAGAAACATGTCTTGTGTAAAGAATTAAATTAAATGAAATAAAAAAAGTGTTTATGCACAGATTGGCAACATGCTTTGTTATTTTGATCAAGAAACTTAAAACCTGGGTACTAATGGGTCTTAATCACCTTAAATATCTCACCCATACAATGATTTGGAGTAGTCATCACAAAGTCCATCTGAAAATTTGTGGAAAGAAATTAAAACGTCTGTGGATCTGGAAACTATGTTTAAATCAAAAACACACTTTCACAGCAGAATATGGACATCTCTGCCTGTGTTTTACTTACTTTAACCATTTACATGAAATGTGTCACTACTAAGCAACCAGATCCACTGTCAGGACAGGAGAATTTATAAAATGAAAAACTTTTTTTTATTTTTATTTTTCCTATGAAACAATCTGTCTTAGAAACTTTTCAAACAGAGCCGACACTTCAGGTAACCTGAACTTGGATGTGTCCAGGTAAATTCAGGTGTCGTTCTGTTTGTTTTATAAAGCAGCTCGTTGTACGTGGTGAGGAAAAAAAAAAGTAAGTCTTCCATAAATACTGTGAAGCCAGGAAGTGTGTTAAAGATTAAGTCAGACGAAAGCAGGCTTGGGGGGTGAGCAGCTCTCTGTCACTTAACCTCCATAAGAAAATAGACGTGCTTCTACATGTATATTTGGAGAATGTGGAAGCACTTTGCTCCACGCTGAGTTAAAGCTTCAAGGTCAAGGCCTTCGGCCCCCCAGAGGATGCGACAAGACACAGGTGTGTGTTTGTGTGCCTTTGTTTGATGGTTTAGTTCTATGCACCTTACTTATACTGAAAAAAATTGCAAAAACTTTGACAATTTTAGCTTGTGTTTTGGCTGAGATTAATTACACTGCATAGGTGATTAAACATGAACCAGTACAACTGCAATAACGTGGTCAAAAATTTGGATGCAACATTTGTGCTACTTTTTCAAAAAAATAAAAAATAAATAAAGTTAGGCACACCAGTGCAAAAAGTTAGTGTGAGCTTTCTGCAAAAGAAGCAGAGATATTTGTTAAAATACATGCAGCTGAAAGTTGTAGATAACTTCTCAGATTTCCTTTTTTTACTTTGAAAACCATGAATATTTTTCTTTTCATTTAGCACTTATTTGCTGCTTTGTGTTGGCTTATCATCAGTCTCTCTAAAACTGCCTAGGATGTCTCACAGTTCTCACCCAGAGACCGCTGGAGTAATGGGGCATGAGCCCCTTGTCACCCTGAAAAGAATAAATGATTCTGGACAATGGATTGATGGATGAATGTATTTCAAATGTCCTAACACAATGAGACATATTTAAAAGAAAAGAAACATCTACTGTTAATGTAAGACAATTATCACTGTAACAATAAAATAAACCCTCCCAGCTGTTGCTTTTCCTTTTGCTGCTTTGTGTTGGCTTATCATCAGTCTCTCTAAAACTGCCCAGGATGTCTCACAGTTCTCACCCAGAGAACGGAACCAGCAAACTTGACTTTGTCTCCATCTGCATGCTCTCACTCTAGGCATCTTTACCCTCAAGCGATTAGGGGTTATATGCTAAGTTCTCCCCAAAGCGTTCTGCTCTCTCGTTATGAGTTTATACTTCTATTAAACTATCATCAGACAATGACGAGTCGTGCCCCCAATCGATATTTATGCAAACACAGCTGTAGTCAATATGTGAAACAAATTATTATATTGAGAAAGAGCATCCTAACTTCCTCCCCAGTAAAACGAGCACGCTTGATTGAAACAAACTTGAATATTAAAGAATCCACTTAATTTTTATATGAAGGAGTCCTGCATGTTGGTTTGACACACGGTTCAATATTTGAACAGTATTTAGAAGCAGTGAGATAGAAAGAAAAAAGTGTTTTAACTCAAAAATGATTTTGCTTGGAGTGATAGTGGTAGTAATAAAGAAGTTATTGACCAAACGATATTGATCGACAGCTCCTCGGGCAAAACAAGCCGACCTTGGTCTCCCTCTGTGACTTGCCCTCCCTCCGTCTGTCTCCCCTCTACCCTCCTCCCCCGGAATTCAATAATATATTATTTTACACAGTTTAAAGCTGGACAACAAATAGCTGCACAATATAAGGTGAAGAATTGCTGGGAATTTTATTTTTCATGGCTATTTGCCTGTAGAAATTTGGCAAAGGAGCACATAGGGGTGATTAAAATCAAAACTCCAGTCGAGGCTTGATTAGGGGTTGCCATTCAACTGAGAAGCATGGCAGAGAGAGAAGGAACCGGATAGAGAGGAAAAGAAGAAGGTTAGCAAGAAGAAAGGAGAAAAAACTAGAGGCGATGCATTCCTTCCTCTCCTTGGCATAAATCAGATAATGACCTTGAAGTCTTTGCAGCGGAAAAGTGGCAGTAACTACTCCCAAGCTTCGTCCTCTGGCTTTTCGCAAGAGCAGAGGAGGGAAACAATGGCCATTGATTTAGCCCTGAAGAGGCGGGGAGAAAAGGCAGAGGTGATTGTCGCCTCACTTTCTTGGAATACATTTTAAGACAGCGCGGTTTTGTAAAGTAGCTGTCTTTTCTAAATGGTTGGAATTCATTTACAGTAATCCTAGTGGTTAGTCTGTTAAAAGATTTTATTGCATTTTAAAGTTTTCCATGTTTGAACAAAAAATTCAAGGTATCTGAGTGGTGGAGCTGTGAAGTATGTCACAATAGGAGTCTAACAAAATGTGTGTAGAAGTTGTTTAAATCTCTATTTTTTATTATTATCATTATTTATTTCTCATGAGGGTAAGGTCAAATGATTTAAAACAAAACAGACTGTTATTTCTATTTTATAATATCACATTAAAGGTTAAAGAGTTTAACATAACCTTGCCTGCAATGTTGCAGCTCAAACTCAATTAACTTTTCTAAAAATGTTTTTGATGTGTGAAATTAGCAGCAGGCAAATCCTTTCCTCCTGTTCATTTCCTGTTAGCTTGGAGCCAAAGGTTGATTTGTTATTGTGATGCTTGTTTTCTGTTTTGGAATTAGTGAAAAGAAACCATTTTATTTCCTTTTCCCTTTGTACCGCACCCATATCAAACCCAGACCCAAATTTAGTCAACTATTTCACATTTACAGATTTGCATTTCTTTGGAACGTTTTTATGTTTTTGTAACGTTACAAGCTGAAACTTAAATGTAGTGCACAAAATGATGGACGATGAAGTGTATATGATTTTATTGATGGTTTTATAGTTTTAATGTATGATGTGCCTTTGTGTTTGCCCACACAAGTCAATATTTTGTGGAATTGCCATTCTTGCATTTAATGCTGCAAGTATTTTGGGATACGTTTCTAATAATAGTAATCATCTCACCAGTATCTTCTTACCAGTATTTAAGCTCCTCGTTGTCAGTCAGTCTCTGCCACATCCTCCTGTTTTCTACCTCACTTTCTCCAGTTACTTTTCATCGTTAAACCCGTCATCATCAGACTTTGCCTGGCTGTATGCATTTTGGTCCACTTTGTCCGCTCAAACATGACAATATTCTAAGACAGAAATAGGTTTTCTATTTAGGCAACATATTTTGCTAGGTGATTTCTTTTATTTAAAATATGTAAAATAAAAGGAGCGGAATCCATTTTTTTAAAAATAGAAAATATAAAACACATATTTCACCTCTATGCGCTCTTTCTGTCATGTAATTTCCAGCCACATTGTGCCATTTTTATAGCACAATCAGCTATGCTACATTCAGTCGTTATAAAAATGATGTATATACCAAACATAACTTAAAAGAAATTTGACTTTGTAATTCGATGACATGAAGTTGGCATCCGTCTCTTTAAGAAGCTCCTACTATTTCTAATATTCTCTCTTCAGTACGTCATCACAAAGATGCTCCTCTATCATGCCGTTTACATGTGTTCTTAGGAGTGTTGACCTGAGAAGTAGATTGTATGAAAAGACATGTAGTTTTACCGGGTATTTGTTAACTGTTGCAGCTGCTAATCTGGAGGAGCTATTTGGGGGAAGCTCGGCTGGAAACTGCAGCTCCAACCAGGAGCTTAATAGGCACTGTATTTTATGGGCAAGCATTTAGGCACCCCCAAATGGTTGCCATAGGAGATTAAATAATTTCTTAAACATGCATGAAAGAATCAGAGTAACAATCCAAGTTTTTGATGAGGGAATGATATTAGAACACGATGTAAAGATATAAAATAAAATTAATTTTTGCATAATAATCCCTCTTAAAAGACCTTAAAATGATTAGAGAAAATATAGCTGTGCAGAACCGATTTTGTGCAGAAGTAGACACATATCAAAGTATTTCTGGAACACTATTAGTCTTGTACATTCCCCTTGGAACATATTTCAATGCATGATGCAAAAAGCAGTTATGAGCCTCCATCCAAAATTGTTGCTAAGCTCTGACATCCCCTTCAATATTTTCTTGGGTGGTCTACAAGCTGGCTGCACTTGTCACTGGTGTCACATTTCCTCTCAGGAATAAAGTCACAGATTGGTCCAAAGGGTCACTAAAAAGACTGAATTGCCAAGTTGGACAGAGATGTGCTTGTTTACCTGGCATTGGTTGCTGAGCATATTCTGCTGATGTTGAAAATAAGCCTATTTTTTTAGACTTATTTTGCCATATTTCACATGCCATAAAGAATTTGGAGATCCAAATGTAAAACATGCCTCCTTTTTTTTTTCCTGATGTCCAAAAAATAGCATAACAAAGCATAGAACACAAAGATTTAGCTCAATGGCACCTCAGGCCATCAGTGTTACTTTACTTATCCTATGTGAACATGATCATCTTGTTCGTTTGCATGTTGGAGATAGTGATTTAGAAAGAGATGACAGTTATGCTTTTTGAAATATTAATCCTGCTTCCACGACCGCCATGTGAGACAACCAGTGACTTGGCACACATGCAGACAGAAGAAGACAAGAGCCGCTGTGTTTACCCGGGGTTGGGTGGCTTCAGGAGTGTGAGTATTTATTATTAACAGGCTTTTATCAATTTATGCCAGGGCAGTATGGAAGGCTTTAATGTGTGCAGCGTCAGGACAAGGATGCGCTTTTGTTGAGCTCACTCTTGTCTCCTAACATTTCTCATGGTTTTATCTCCTAAAATACTTGAAACTCTGTACCACACCATGTGTTACATTGGCTTGGTTTTGTTGTTTGCTACACTCCAACTCTTCTGAAGCATGGGTACATGATGGCACGGGTTATGACCTTACTGCTGGAAACTTAAAATTCAGCCCACAAGTATGTTTTCCCTGCAACACACACTCATGCAGAGGGATGGATATGCAGTGTTTGCCATGGGAGAGCTCCTCATTTACATCAATTATGGATTGTTAACTTCCATCTTCTTGGCCTGGTCCTGCATATTTCATGGCGAGGGGGTTATTTTATGAGTTAATGTGTCCAGTTGACATGCCTTTGAAAGCACTGTCCTGTCCCGTGCACCATGTGCAAAGCTTTGGAAAGCACGCTAACACCACTACACCAGTTTGTGTGTGTGTGTGCATGTTAGCCTCTTGCCTCATAATGCATAAAGCACAAATGTGTCTGGTGACCTCAGTTTCTCAGGGTGGGAGGGGGCAATTTTAAGTGCTTGCAGAGTTTTAGAGGTAATTCTAAATATGATTTGTTTTTATTTTTTCAAGCTTTCTTTGTTCATTCATATATTAGTGAGTTACCTGAAGATATACAATATATTGCCAAAAGTTTTCAGACCCTTTCCTTTACATACACATGAATAATAGCATCCCAAAGTAATAAATAGACACAAATATGGATATGGAGGTGGCCAACCCTTTAGCTACTGTATCAAATTCAACTCTTCCAGTAAGACTCTACAGTATTTTGGAGTGTGTCCATGGGAATATTTTATTTTTCTCCCAGGAGAACATTTGAGGTCAGACACCGTTGTTGGACAGGATGGGCCTGGTCACAAACTGCACTCTAATTCAATGCTTTGTAGGTTTGAGGTGCACAGTCAGAAGGATGAAACTGTCCAAAATGTTTAAAAGTCCTTTTTATTGGAACTGAAGATTTAGGCCTAAACCCTAAAAAACAACCAAGCAAACGCACTTAGCATAGTGCAGTTAGAAAAGTACATTTGTCCTGGCAAACACCAAGCTCACACTCATTCATGACATTCATGTTTTTACTGTGTTGTGAACCTTTGGCCATGGAAGTGAACCGCCTGAATTCAAAGGGTTCTTAAAGAGTTTAGGATCTACGTTACTCATGACTGAAACAAAATTGTCTGTTTTATAGGTTTCAGTCTTAACTTTTTCTCTAATCACCATCAACACTGTCATCCATTCATGGTCCCAAAAGATGGCTGACACAAATGCCTAGCTACCGCCAGTCATTCTTATTTGACCGTCTTGCCAGGGTGTTGGGGAAGTGTTGCCAGCAGCTGGTGTCTTTGCACAATGTGTGAGGTGTTGTGCATTTTTTGTCTTAAACTGCGTGTGTGTGTGTGTGTGTCAGAGCAACACAGCGATGATAATGTGGAAAAGAAACGGGGACTGTTCTCCAATGGTACAAATTGCTTTTTTGACCTCGTAATTAGCGACAGAAGACTCTCGGAAGGAGCTGGTGATGAAACTCCCGTGGCTGGATTTAAAGCCAGACGCATAAATTATCATTTACGGAGCACTAATGGCCTGATGAGTCGTCCTAGAAGACCTCGCTGTGCCACAGCTGACTCTGCGACTGTCCGCGGCTGATCGCGGTCATCCTCTATACATTATCTCTGGCGGGAAGACTGAAGATGACATGACATATTACCAGTTCTCCTCCCAATCCTTGTTCACCTTCCCTCAGCTGTCTGCCATTTGTTTTCCATCCTCCGTTTCTTCCCGTTTATTTAATTTGTTTTGGTTTTGAAGTTTTTTGGGGGCCAAAGAAAAGAGTTGATTGAACTTTTTTTGGTAAAAAGTAAATTACTTTTGAGTGCAAATAACCTAATGCTTATATTGCTTGGCAATTCTTTATAACTATTACACCTCTTTTATCTCACATTTTCTAATTACCTTACTCCTCCACCCCCTCATATTAAGCCATATCTCTTTTCAGTTTCTGTTTTCATTAAATGTCTTTCACACTCTGCCTCTTTGACTTTGTTTGTACCTTCACCTGTTCTCGCTCTTTTCCTTTTCTTTTTTGGCTGTTAAATGGCTTGCTCTACTGGGGCTACCGATGTCTGGAATTCATGCAGATGTCAACTAAAAGCCTCTTCTGTCACTGCAAAATAATTTGATTACCATATTTTCTAGACTATAGAGGGCACCTCACTATAAGCCACACCCACAAAGTAAAAAAAAAAAAAACTGGAAACGTAGATACATAAGTCGCACTGGGCTATAATCCTTAAGCCACTGGTAACTTTCTTCTTTGATTTCCAATTTTGACTTCCAATAATTCACTTCCTGCTAAAGAGCCCCCTGGTGGTTGAAGAAAAATCCACAGAAAAGCCGTACAGGGCTATGAGCTGCATGGTTCAAAGCGTGGGGAAAAAAGTAGCGGCTTATAGTCCGAAAAATATGGCAGAATTTCAATGTACCACATATGAAGTTATTATGTAACTTTTATTCGGTAGCAGGACCACGCCATGTTACGTCCTGAGCTCAATCCACCCAGTGTTCCATGTTTGTCACATTCTACAGTCCTTCGTCCTCTCCTGAGTATCTACTCGCCCCCTCGTCCCTCCTAATCTCTTCATCCCTGTCTTTCACTCCCATCTCTACCTTGTTCTCACTTCTTATTAATTCCACCTGGTTTCAGCTTCCATGTGGAGTTGGGGGATCCTAATCGGGTTCAGGAAAGATTATTTCCTGAAGACTGTACCCCACACTGGGTCTTCACCCAGCCTCCTTTCGGGTATCTCCCCAGATGACTCATCTCCTCATCCCGTCCACCCATCCATCCAATCATCCACTCCTTTGAGACCTTCCTTCATTTAATCTTTACCATATCATGGGGTGTGACCTCGCTAGTGAATCCCAACATTGAAAGCATGTTTGTTTCCAGTGTGACACTGAAAGCCCTAAAACTACTGTGGTCAATGAACAGAGAACAATGGAATTTAATTGGACTGGCCAATTCTGTAATCTGGCCAATGTTGGGACTCCTTTGTCTTTGAAAAACAACAACTTAGATCCAGTTAAAGATCAATTCAAACATGACCTAAACTTTTTTTGGACTGGTCAGTTCTGTAATCTGGCCAATGTTGGGACTCCTTTGTCTTTGAAAAACAACAACTTAGATCCAGTTAAAGATCAATTCAAACATGACCTAAACTTTGGCCCCATCTGTTCATACAGAACAAGACAAGAAGATAAAAGTAACAGGGAATGTGAAAGGGTCAGAAAGCTCTAATAGTGGGCTGTGGCCCCCAGTGGGGTGTTACAAACCATCAGTTAGCAGAACCTACCACATCTTCAAACACACTGCATCATTGTGATGAGTTCCCTGAAGTGATCTACAGCGTCTTTGCCTCGAAAGCACCCAGATTTTTGCCTTTGTGTGCACTTTTAATTGCACAAGCATTGGTTTCTCCCCTAGTCCTTACAGTTTCTCTCTCTCCCTCACATTCTGGCCCTTTGCTTAGCCTTTCTTCACAAGGCCCCCCAACTGCTCACTCCTCCCCTTTGTCTCTTTCTTATTCTGTCGTTTTAGCCCTGACTCTATCTTGTCCATTCTTCAAAGGGAGCTTCGTTCATTTTATTTTAATTTCATAGACAAACCCCGGGGCGAACGGCAGAGTGAGAGGGAGGCAGAAATAAGAAAGTCAGCTTTATTTTCTAGATGGCTCTGTGGTATTAGGGCAAAGCCTTTGATGGTGGGTTACTGGCCCGCCATTGGCAGTGGCTAATAAACAAATGAAGAACCCCTAACAGAAGTGTGTTACTTGCTGATCTCTGCACATGTGTGCAAAAAAGGATAGTCCTCATTGGAGGTTGGTGGGATTTTCTTGCAGCTCAACTACATTTGGTTAATGTAATTACTAATTACAGATCTGAGATCAAAGAAAGAAAGTAAAACTGAACAAAAACTAAGAGAACAGAAAGTTTGCAACATTACAGTGTGATTTATTTTGGCGTGAAACAAGTCATATCTATAAGCCATTACTCAGATGTGTATACGTTGATGCATAAGTTGATTGATGTATACTTTTATTGACTTTGTCTCTTTAGCACTCTTGTAACTGTTCCGTTGCAAAGAATAACCCTGTTCATGTAGAACTGAACTGAAAACGTGCCCAAACATTTCATAGTTTGACTTGCAGACTTGCTTCAGGCTTATGTCAAATAAAAACGTTCTTACCGGCAAGCAGAATTTACTACTGATGAGATAATTACACACAATAAGTTATCCTAGGTTGAGGAACACTAAAGTTCATTTCCTGCGTATTTGCTATTGGAACCGTTTTCCTCGGGGGATCGGTAAATCATTGTGTAAAGGCCTTGTTTTGTGTGTGAATTACTGTTTTTTCTTTGTTACTTTAAAATTTTATTGTAGAACCAAAACAATTCAAATTCCCACCAATGGTGGCCCAAGGTTTCCAAAATATGTGAAGCATATGACCTTACTAAATGTTTTTTTGTTTTGTTTTTTTGGAGTGACAGGCAGAATTTGTTAATGTCCTTCCCAGTCATCACATTCTTCTTTTGTGTTTTTCTTCTATAATGTTATGTTCCTCTATTTTTGTGTATTAAGAATGTTTGCAATATTTTCATGAAATTAATACATGATAAATAAAGAGCCAGCAGTGCACAGCAGCAGGTGGGGAAAACTCTTCTCACGTTGGTAGTCTCTTTGGTATCTCATTAAATATCAAATGAGTCTGTGTATAGTACTCGATGTTATGTTGAAAGCTTTTCAGGACTCATAAAACTAGTTTTTGTTTTCAACTCTTGATATTTCTTGAACTCTAAGAGTTCCTTTCGCCCTTTAAATAATATTTTCTCTTGGCTTCTATACAACATCAACCCTTCTTTTCCTGTTTGTCCATGCTGCAACATCCGACCCCACGAGGGCTCGTAGGCCTCTGTATGATGCATTATGCGTAGTTTGTGTGTTTGTGAGTATGTCAGCATGCAGGTGTACAGGCTGCATGAAAGATGAGCTCTGACGACAGGCCATCCACCTTGCCCTTTGGCTATTTCTGTACCGTGCTTTCCTCTGCGTCTGTTGCGTAATGATCAGGGAGATAAAGATCGGTCTTGTTTGTTGTCTCTATCAACCATAACTGGGCCTTTGTGCCAGAAGGTCAAGTGTACAGAATAAGAACAGGCTTACACAACACTGAAAACACAGGCACACCTTTGATGTTAAGAGAAAGATGTTTGTGCTTCTCACAGATCGAGGGTGGTGATTGATTTCAGACAGCAGAAATATACCTGTGCTGTGGCCAGGTACACTTGCTCTGTAACTCTTCTGTAAATATTCTGTGGATGCATGTTGAGCACTGAGCTATTTCTAGAAGCAGTGGGGAAATGTAGATCACCATGACAATAGTGATACAGTACAGCCTGAAATTATACATGCTTGTGTGTTTAAAGTTGTTTTTGTTTGTTTGTTTTGTTTACTGTGTATCTTCTGCCTAGAAACAACCATAAAGGTTTGGAATGGCTGAGCCAAAATCTTGATTTGATCTGAAAGAATCACTGGAGGTACTAAATATTAGTATTATCCTTGTGTCTTTTTTCCCTTTTATATCTTTGTCTAATATTCTGTGTATTTTATGCAGATTGAATGAATGCATAAATGAATGAATGAATTAGGGTGATGACATTAAGGCCCTCCAACCTCAAATACTTGGAGATCATCCCTTTAGGAATATTCTCAATGTAACATTTGTACCATCCAAAAACCTGGTTACCAATGGCAGATAATTCCACTAATAATCGAGAAGGGTATAAAACTTTTTTTTAACATGTCATCTTTTTACCAAAATGTAAATAAAGGTAGAAACCTTCAAAATGTTTACTCCTTTTACATCATTTATATTGTGTTTTGAGAAATGCCTGGTTTCACTATACTATAACTAAACTATAGCTAGTAGTTATAGTAGTACTATAACTACTATAGTAGTACTATAACTACTAGCGTCATGGTGTATATTTAAATATTAAAATGTGAGGACCTCTAACTTATGTGTTTGTGTGTATGTATGTTTTTCTCCACCAAAAGAGGCTTTCTTGCCCATAATTTGGGAACTCAGTGTTTTCCTTCATATCCATCTATTTACCACTTTGTTTATCCTTCCATCTTGCTTAACCAGATTTGGATCCTAAGCAAATCATCCAGGTGGGAAATCCAGATCAAAATTTCTTCTCCAGCTCCTTCTTGGAGATGTGAAGTTGTTTCAAGGTTGAAGGAAAGCTGTACATACTTCATGTACATACTTTACACAATGATGATCACCATCTGTTTTTTTCATAGTTGCCTTTTTATCTCTATTGCAGTACTTTGCCAACCTATGGAAAAAGACCATTTCAGATTCTGGTATTCTGGATCTTGCTTGTTACGTCCTGATCCATATCTTATAGCCACAGGTCAGCAAGTAGAGCTGCAAATTGATAACTCTGCCTTTCAGCTTAGTTTTTTTATTAACACAGCAGATTGAGCAGTACTCTCATTAGTTCAGATGAGTCTATGATCCCTCTCCAGCCATCACTCGCAAACCAAGTTACTTCAATTGTCGCGCTTCAGGCAGAGACTGACCCTTATACCGTATGAACCATATTTACTTATCTATGAATAGCATGTTCCATTAAAATGTAGAAGTAACGTCAAACTACAAAAATATGTACTCACTGCATTAACTACAGGAAAAATGATCACATCTGAAAATTCCCTGAAGTACCAATTTGCTTCTACAATGTTGAGGAAATAATGTAGTCTCCTATGAGATCATTTTATCCCTTTCAACAGCCTTTTTGAACTTTTGAACTCAGAAATGCTACAGAATTACAATAGATGGTAAAACGCAAAAAAAAAAAAGAAAATCCTTAAATGAAGATTTTAAGAGTCTCGCAAAACTATTCATACCCTCCGATTTTTTTTTCCCCCTGTATTTTGTCACTTTACAACTATAAACTTCAACGTACAGTAATTGTGCTGTGTGTGATTATGAGCACAAAACGGACCATAATTATGTAGCGGAGTTACCTTCTCTAAATTGCCTTTAACCTCGATTCCCCAATACTTTACTGAACCTTCTGAAATGAAGTTTTGTGTCCCCTATGTCACTTGTACCAAACTTAACACAGTCCTTATGCATTTCTTAATTCCATCTTGAAAATGACATCTGTCATATGTATAGCTAATAGTTGTCGTATTAAATGTTTCTCTCTGTTAAGCTGTGTATCTCTGCAGCCTCTCCCAAACTTATAATTTTCTGATGTTTCATTGAAGAGACGTTGAGACTGATATGTAAGAATAATGTTTTATGGTCCAACCCTACTTTGGAGGCACATGAGTAGAGGGAGTAACTTTTCTGCCTGGTTCACTCCAAAAGTAGGTAACTGAAAATAGTTGTGTTCTTTGTAGCATGTTCAAATTGTTGCATAAGAATTGTATAAAATTGCAGTGGTGATGGTGTTTGTTGACAAAGAGGCACAAAAAGTCTATATGTAGTGCTCAACACAACCTTGGATGGGTTGTATGTTGGGTTGACTCATCCACAAAATAAAGTAATATCTCAGTTTTTAAAAAAAAGAAAAATATGTTTTGTTTTGGGGTTTTTTACACACAATTCTTTCCTTGTGCCTGGAGTTGCAACTTTGATAAAGATAGGCTTGGCACTTAAAATAAGGGAAACAACAAACCTTTGTGTGGGATATGGGGAAGAATGCATGGGGGATCTAGAGAAGACACAAATAAACATCAAACAAAAATGAGATACACCTGTTTGATCATTAATTTTCTTCAAGTGCTTACCTTTCAACAAGGCCCAGCAGTGGAGAGAGAACGCGAAAGCTGGATAGGTAAACGAGAGCTGGAGGAAGGCGAGCTGAGGGCAGAATGTCCACGAGGAATACAAGCGCTGCCTTGCCAAATAGAAAAACAGGTCTTGCTATCGTCTTTCTTTATCCTTCTATTTTATTCTCTTTGTTAGGGAAACTTGGCGTACAGAACTTCAGAGGCAGCTACAATGAGCACATCAAAGCGTGCCGACAGATTGTGGCCCAATGGACACACTCGAATTGGGCATTAATTTCTTTGTTGAAAACATAAAAAAAAGGGAAATAAAAGCAACCCTTCACGCTGTTGTTATTTTTGCCTCATTCTTGTTGTTGCACTGTTTTACTTTTCCTTTTGGACTTTCACCATGTTTAAGGTGGTGAGGGTCAGGCCGGCACCTTGTTTTTGTCAGATGCTCCTTTGGGGAGGTTTCCGTCCTCCGTTCTGTCTTTCTTTCTTACATTCTTTCTCTCTCGCTCTTCCCTCTCACCGACTCTTCTGACAACCTCTCTTTGAGTTCAGCCCACATGGCTCTGGGCGAAAATCAATGCCCATATGTGTCTTCAGCTGCTCTACACTGGACTGACGAAGGTTAGGAGAGAGAGAAAGACAGACGAGTCAAATCCACACTGTCTAAGAGAATCCAGCTGATTACAAGCTAAAAATTCATCAAAATGTATTCTTGTTTTCTGACAAATTGGATGAATAATTATCAGAGAAATGCTCTTTTGGCTTTTAGTGTTGTTTGCTTGTTTCCTTTCTGCTCCAGGTGTCTTCTTGGTCTGTAATGGATGAGGAGAGGGTAGACTAATTGTGAAACTGAATTAAAGATTATAACCACAGGACTAAGAAAGGGATTTTATTCAGATCAGGATTCAATGACCATCAGACAGCATACTGTGCTTCTAAGTTCACTGACCTCAGGCTGGGTATTGATTGCCATACCAGTGCTTCATTATTTCTGTGTTATGAGCATGGTTTCTCTTTTGTTTAATTGTTTTTTGTTGAATTTTAAAGTAGTGTGTGGGTGGAAACTGAAACAGGCTTTAAACTGTAAGAGTGCCCAAAGGAGATGGGAGGGACAAAGACTTCCTTCATCATTATTTCAGAATAAGTTATAATTCAAAAGTGTATTTATTTCAGTAATCCAATTCAAAAAGTAAGACACATAGATGTAATTAATATAATATTATAGTACATAGCCAAAGATACTGGTTTGCGAATCCTTGAATCCTTGAATCCCGGCTTTCTAGTCACTTAAGTGACCAACATCTAAGCATGACGACTCCATCTACAAACGTATATGAAAGAACTTTTCACTTTCAGGAGCTCAACCAATTGCAATGCCTTCTGTGTAATAAATACAATAGTGAAATTTGTTACATTACACATTCCATGCTCAACTGTTACGATAAAATGGAAGTGACTGGGTAGGACAGCAACCCAGCCATTGAGTGGTATATTTCCGCAGACTCAGCTACAAATGTCCAAACTTCATGTGGTCTGCAGATTAGTTCAAGAACAGTGCGAAGAGGGGCTTCATGAAATGGGTTTCCATGGCCACGCAGCATGTATTCAAGTCTCGCATCACAAGTGTGACACAAAGCATCAAAATGCCATGTTCTAAAGCAGCTACTCCTAGACTCCGGAGAAGTGGACACGTTTTCTATGGAATGGCAAATTATTCCTTCCTGTCTAGTGTTGCAATTGACAAGTTTGGGTCAGGAGAAGAGAACTTGATTGGCTGCTTTGTGTCAAAGCCCAACTTGTATTTTAAATGTTAAAGATACAAATGTGTATATATATATATATA